>NC_089788.1:3485501-3508001 GCF_040412425.1 Macrobrachium rosenbergii | reverse complement strand
CGAGTTTTGAAATACACTCCGTCTCATTTATGCGCCTGCAAAATTCTGCCGGACTTTGTTCTTCACGGAAATGGGAGTAACATTGTAAGTTCAGTAACATTATGTTTGACAAGCACGCCAGGCTCGAGTTCATTATAATAATGCTTGCGTTCCATGTTGGACAATAGTGCTTGCTTTCCATGTTGTGCTGTACAAGCAATAATACATTTCTATTTTTCTCTATGTTCGAAGTCAGCTTTGCTTCGATTTTCCTGGTGTTGTTGTGGAATCTCTTGGTCTCCAAGTTCACTGTAGGCCTTACTCAAGGTTCTTTGCAGCGTCCCTTCGGCCCCTAGCTGCAACCCCTTCCATTCCCTTTACTGTACCTCCGTTCACATTATCTTTCTTCCGTCTTACTTTCCTCAACCCTCTCCTGATAATTGATTCATAGTGCAACTGCTTTGAGGTTTTCCTCCTGTTACGCCTCTCAAACCTTTTACTCTCAATTTCCTTTCCAGCGCTGAATGACCTCATAGGTCCCAGTGCTTGGCCTGTGGCCTCAACTCTATATTCCATTCCATTCTACTGAATTTCAGGTGTATTTGTTTTGTTTTCCATTCCATCGTTTTTATTTATTTATCCTCTTTTCCTGTTACTTCTCTCTTTGCAGGCCGTGTATAAGGGTTTTACCTCGTAGGGGGCAGTGCCGTCAGTGCACCTCATGCGGTGCACTGTAGGCATTATTCATGGCGCAACTGCGAGGTTTTCCTCCTGTTACACCTTTCAAACCTGTTACTGCTAATTTCCGTTACAGCGCTGGATGACCTCATAGGTCCCAGTGCTTGGCCTTTGGCCTAAATTATATATTCAATTCAGTTCATTTCAATTCATAGTTTTTTAAGTTGATTTAAAATAAGAAAAAAGGAAGAAATTTGAATTTTGTTGAATTATATATATGTGTGAATGATAAAGTGTTAAATTTTCGCGTTCTAGTTTGAGGTTCTAATGAAAAAATACGTAAAAAATCTATCACTTTTATATTTGTACTTTAATTGGCGAAGTCATTCACGGTTCACTAGTTAGAGTGTGACTCTCTCTCTCTCTCTCTCTCTCTCTCTCTCTCTCTCTCTCTCTCTCTCTCTAACAGCCCAACTGTCCCTCTGCGTCCGTTGGGAAAACTGTTTAGTCCTTATAACTCATACATACATACATACATACATACATACATACATACATACATACATACATACATACACATTTATGTAGTTTACTCAGCGTTTTTCATTTACAAGATTCTCTCATCCTTCAGATTTTATACAAACAATTGTACTTTTGACCAGGGACTTAACCTAGTCCTTTTGACCCGGGGCTTGACATCAGGTCAGTTAAACGCTCTGGATCAATTCATAACCAATTCATTAATCTCTCTCGAGGTATTTTATTACACTAATTCCACGGTTATTCCCAATGTGACCCATTACCGGGTTTAAATGGAGTAATGAGGACGCCGATAATATCCGTAATGTCCTCTTCTGTTGCATGAATGAAAAAAATCGTGTAATGGCTGACCTCGGCACAATGTTTGTCCATCGTTTGAGGGTATTAGTTTTATTTATTTCCTTATTTGTTATTCGTTTTTCAGTAGTCTTCATCGTCAATATTATTATTATTATTATTATTATTATTATTATTATTATTATTATTATTATTGCAAATAAACTTCACAATAACGTGAATATACAGCGGAAAAATAAAATTCACACTTATGCCCTTGTTAATGCAACGCAAAATATCTGGAATAAAGATTGTGCTTTCGAGAAGCCACCTTCCGCAAAATTCAAGCAGTTTCGATATGGTATACCGTCAGTGCACCTCACGCGGTGTACTGTAGGCACTACTTAAGGGTCTTTACAGCGTCCCTCCTTTAGGCCCCTAGCTGCAACCCCTTTCATTCCTTTTTACTGTACCTCCATTCATATTCTCTTTCTTCCATCTTAATTTCCTCAACCCTCTCCTAACAATAGTTGCATAGTGCAGCTGAGAGGTTTTCCTCCCGTTACACCTGTCAAACCTTTCTACTGTCAGTTTCCTATTTCAGCGCTGAATGACCTCAGGTCCCGGCGCCTGGCCTCTGGCCTAAATCCTGTATTCCATGCCGATATGACATTTGAATTAGTGCTTAATTATTGTGCTTTCATACGGCTTATTCTGGTGAGTCTGCGACCCGTACCATACACGTATAACAAACTTCCTCTCAAGAGGAAAAAAAACTCCTTCTTTGTAGCATATCGAACTTCAAACAGTGGCCCTAAAGGCGGAGGATTTAAAACACTTCCAGTTTGACAGACACCACTATTTTTTTTTTTTATCCCATCCCGTTAAACAAAGGATATGAACTAAGGGGGTTGGGTAGTGGTTGGGTGGGGAATGGCTGTAAGATGTTGGGAGGAGGGGTAGGAGGAAGAGGAGGAGTAGGAGGAGGAGTGGTTGCTATGGAAACGCAAGAACAGGGCGAGGGAAGAGCCATCTTCCTCCCCCATTCCTGCTGGCTCCTACATGTCCTAGGCTGTTTCCTCCTCTACAAAATGTAGTGGGTTTAGAGGGAGGGGCATTTTGGCCAGTGGTATTATTATTATTATTATTATTATTATTATTATTATTATTATTATTATTATTAATCAGAAGACGAACCATATTCATATAGAACAAGCCCACCACAGGAGCCATTGTCTTGAAATTCAAGCTTTCGAAGAATATATTATTATTATTATTATTATTATTATTATTATTATTATTATTATTATTATTATTATTATTATTAGTATTCAGAAGATAAACCCGATTCATACGGAACAAGCCCACCACATGGGCCATTGGCTTGACATTTGAGCTTCCAAAGAATATATTATTATTATTATTATTATTATTATTATTATTATTATTATTATTATTATTATTAATCAGAATATGGTGTTCATTTGAAAGAAGTAACAAAAGGCAATGGGAAACGCAGAAAGGAGAGATATTAGCTATTAGACAATGAAAATTAATAAATGAATAGATAAATAGATAAACATCTAAGTAAACGATTAAAATGCAAGGAGAATTGGTTTAGGGTGGTAATGCGTTGAACTTTTGAAGTTCCTTTAGTACAGCTTCCTCAGGGAGACAGTTCCACAGTTCAGTGGTATCATATTTAAAATGATATCAAGATAGACATAAATTATATAACATCTGTAAAGATAAGTGAATCTTGCTTCGAGTCTTCATGGTTACCTGTCGCCAAAAGTTTCTATCAGAATCTGTATCAGAATTTGCAGAATAATGCTCGGAAACTTCTTTTATAAAGTTTCTCTCTCTCTCTCTCTCTCTCTCTCTCTCTCTCTCTCTCTCTCTCTCTCTCTCTCTCTCTCTCTTTTAGTCTTCATTTATCAGTCACCATCTTCTTGCAGAATTTCCATAAGAATTAGCGGAACAGTACACGAAAACTCTCTCTCTCTCTCTCTCTCTCTCTTCATGTTATCAGTCACCATCTGCGTGCAGAATTTCCATAAGAATTAGCAGTTCACGAAAATCTCTCTCTCTCTCTCTCTCTCTCTCTCTCTCTCTCTCTCTCTCTCTTTAGTATTCATATAATCAGTCACCATCTTCTTGCAGAATTTCCATAAGAATTAGCAGAACAGTACCCAAAACTCTCTCTCTCTCTCTCTCTCTCTCTCTCTCTCTCTCTCTCTCTCTCTCTCTCTCTCTCTCTCTCTCTCTCACAGTCTTCATATAATCAGTCATTATCTTCTTGCAGAACTTACATAAAAATTAGCAAAACAATACACGAAATACTCTCTCTCTCTCTCTCTCTCTCTCTCTCTCTCTCTCTCTCTCTCTCTGCATGGACTTTTCGTGTCAAGGGCGGTGGTAAAAACATCACGCAGTATTTGGCTACCTAAAACCCACAATGATTGATTGGTAGTCACTTGCTTTCAATACTTTTATTGAGAGCTCTCAATATGTATATTCAGTATGCATATTCGAAAGCTCGCTTTGAGTTGAATTTTTATCTATATGGGTCCTTTCACTTGAATTTAAAAGAGGGGGCTTTGATTTTTCTTTCCCTGTTGCTAATCATTACTTACTTTTTTTAGTTTTCTGTAAAAGAAAACTATTGTGCCGGCTTTGGCTGTCCGTCCGCACTTTTTCTGTCCGCCATCAGATCTGAAAAACTGCTGAGGCTAGAGGGCTGCAAATTGGTATGTTGGTCATCCACCCTCCAATCATCAGACATACCAAATTACAACCCTCTGGCCTCAGTAGTTTTTATTTTATTTAAGGTTCAAGTTAGCCATAACTGTGCCTCTGGCAACGATATAGGCCAGGCGACCACCGAGCCGTGCTTAAAGTTTCATGGGTCGCGGCTCATACAGCATTATACCGAGACCATCGAAAGATAGATCTATTTTCGGTGGCCTTGATTCTATGATGTACAGAACACTCGATTGCGCCGAAGAAACTTCGGCGCATTTTTTACTTGTTGATTAGTGAAAACCTGCAGTAAAATCTCATGAAAGCGATACTTGTTATTATTATTATCATTATTATTATTATTATTATGATTATTATTATTATTATTATATTATTCATTTTTGGCTCCGTGGAAACTAGGCCTAAGGTGGTGACTGACATACAACACTAATTAACAAAAGTTAATTACTTTTGGAAGCTTAGTTTTCGTGATAAACATTTACTAGAGAATACTTATTTTGTATTCACCTGGTACTCTCTCTCTCTCTCTCTCTCTCTCTCTCTCTCTCTCTCTCTCTCTCTCTCTCTGCCAAAATAACCAGTTCCCATTTCAAATGTTGATTGATACGGAGTCAAAAGTGTCTGAGAATAATTAATTTTTGTACCTCTCTCTCTCTCTCTCTCTCTCTCTCTCTCTCTCTCTCTCTCTCTCTCTCTCTCTCTGCCAGAATAACCAGTTCCCAATTCAAGTGCTCAGTGATCCGGAATCAAAAACTGTCTGGAAAGTTTTAATGTTTCATCCCCCAATGTTTTACTTTAATATTTTTCAAATTATTTTAATATTTTCCAAATTACTCCCTGGTCAATTTTGAATGGAGGGTAAATTTCAAAAACTGGTCCACGACTCTAATTTAAAAACTAATTTTAAAAAATACTTGCGGTGTTGAAAACGTGCTTAAGATTAAGTATCACGTTTGGAAAAGCATAAATATATTCTGGAAGCAGCTGTTTTCCAGGGAATATCTCTCGTTGATGTTATTCGTGTACAATATTCAGTCTACAGAATGTGTAAGAATTTGTAGATGTTTGGCTTATAATGGATGTATGAAATTAGGTTCGGTTTAGAATGGAGTGGCGAAGAGAGAGCATTACACCTATTATCTCTATCTATCTATTTATCTATCTCTATATCTATCTATCTAACTATCTAATGTATATATTTATATATGTATGTACGAGTATATACACGCACACATATATATATATGTATGTATGTATGTATGTATGTATGTATTAATGGATAATTATATATATATATATATATATGTGTGTGTGTGTGTGTGTGAGTGTGCATGCGTGCTTGCGCGTATGCAAGTATTTTCGACAAGCGTATACATTAGCGTGAGCTGCAAGTATTTTTATGAAAATACGATACGCACCGTGATGGCTAGTAATTGTGAATATAATTAGCAACCATTATGTTATTAACATAATAATAATAATAAAAAAAATAACTATACGGCGAGTATTGATTGCAGTTAGTCATGATGACGGTAATTTCTTGATATTACCCACCGAGGAAATAAATTACCGAGCAATATAGATTGATGTTATGTAATCAGTATCATGCTTCGTTATTGGATATTTTCTCTGCAGTGTTTATGACTCCGTTGATTTATTGGTTTTTTCTTGTGGCGTATCTGCAGAGGTCGAACCCGTGACCTTTGCATTGACATATATATATATATATATATATATATATATATATATATATATATATATATATATTGTCAGTGGATTTATATTCCTCCCATGTTATTCTTCTTATTATTTTTTATTCCATTAAGATATTCGTTGATTAAGTTGAGTTTGATATAGAATTTAGGCCAAAGGCCAAGCACTGGGACCTATGAGGTCATTCAGCGCTGAAATGGAAATTGACAGCAAAAGGTTTGAAAGGTGTAACAGGAGGAAAACTTCAAAGCAACTGTACTATGAATCAATTGTTAGGAGAGGGTGGAAAGTACGATGGAAGAAAGAGAATATGAAAGGAGGTACAGTAAAAGGAACGAAAGGGGTTGATTAATGATTCATGAGTAATCCAGATACTGATTTTTATTTTTTTTTTTTATTGAAGGTAAATTGTTTTTTCCGTTTTAGAAGAAGAGGAAAAAAATTAATTCCTCTTGCTATTTTTATTCTGTTAACACATATAAATAACTCAGATACTGATTTTTACTTTTTTCTAAGTTAAACTACTTTTCCAGTTTTACAGAAGTAAAAAATAAAGAAAGAATTTATTCTTGTTACTGTTTCAGTTTTCTGTAAAAGAAAACTATTGTGCCGGCTTTGTCTGTCCGTCCGCACTTTTCTGTCCGCCCCCAGATCTTAAAAACTACTGAGGCTAGAGGGCTGCAAATTGGTATGTTGATCATCCACCCTCTAATCATTAAATATACCAAATTGCAGCCCTCTAGCCTAGGTAGTTTTTATTTTGTTTAAGGTTAAAGTTAGCCATAATCGTGCTTCTGGCAACGATGTAGGATAGGCCACTACCGGGCCGTGGTTAAAGTTTCATGGGCCGCGGCTCATACAGTATTAGATCGAGACCACCGAAAGATAGAGCTATTTTCGGTATCCTTGATTATACACTGTATAGAAAATTCGATTGCGCCGAAGGAACTCAGGCGCATTTTTTATTTGTTCATTAATTATATATGAGTAACTCAGATACTGATTTTTACCTTTTTCCAAAATAAACTACTTTTCAAGTTTTACAAAATAAAGAGAAAATAGAATTGAAAAATGAGTCGGTAACTGCCAAGAAAAGATGGTCCTGTTATACTGGACTCCTGAAATTGCCAAAATATTCACGATCATCATCGTCACCTTTATCTACCTGGTCTGCTTTTTAAAGGTCACCCAACGGTTCTCGTTCTGTCCATAATTAGAGAACATGTAGGGGAGGAAAGTACGGATGGGGCAATCTGAATGACCTTATCAAAACGAAGGGGGCGGGGTGGGGTTAGATAGCCACTCCGTTACCCAGACTCTGTGAAAGGGCAGATAGGTTCGCCTTGTCCGGGATGCATAGAAAACGGATCTCGGTTTGAGGGTAGACTGGACGCAATTGAATTACCGAAGACCCTTCGGCCTTCCAAGTGAAGATGGGTGGCAGAAGGACACATATCCCACCCTCAACAATAACACTCCCACAGTAGCACCCCCACAGTAACACCTCCACAATAATATCTTCACAATAACCACAGCAATAACGCCACCACAATAACCACCTCTACAATATAAATAAATATATATATATATATATATATATATATATATATATATATATATATATATATATATATATATATATATATATATAGTGTGTGGTGTGTATATATATATTATCAACGCTGTCGTTTTGTTTCCAGTCTATACAGTATATACGTCATGTATTTTCTTTTAACCACAAAACAGATGCCATGAACTATCAACTCTCAGAAATCCCTGGTTTTATGAGTGAATAACATATCATCATGTCATCGAAGAATCAGGTCCGCTGACAATTATTCTTTGTGGGATGAGGATGGAATTAACCCTTTGTCTTCGTTTTAAAATGAGAAATCGTTTCATATGATCCGTAATTAATCACACTGACTTTGATCTCCGAATTCTCAGAATAAAGTATTACTACCCAGCAGACGTTTATTTATAGGTTAGGATTCGAATTTTGGGTGTATTTCTGGCGCGTCGTTTTCAGAAATTGCATTTGTAAGGATTCATTCGAATGCCGGCATTTCTGGCAAATCCTTTGATTGTGGGCATTTGTGGGCATTCGCCTTTATGGGTTTATTATTAGAAATTTATTTTAAGTTGTCTGTTTATAGGAAATAACTCGAATCCTTAGTTTTATATCGATTTGAGATCGGTTGTATTTCCCACTGGGGTGAAACCGTGTGTCTTAAATTGAATATAGAATTTAGGCCAAGCCTTGGGACCTACGAGGTCATTCAGCACTGAAACGGAAATTGACAGTAAAAGGTTTGAAAGGTGTAACAGGAGGAAAACCTCAAAGCAGTTGCACTACGAACCAATTGTTAGGAGAGGAAGATGGAAGAAAGAGAATATGAAAGGAGGTACAGTAAAAGGAGCGAAAGGGGTTGCAGCTAGGGGCCTAAAGAAGGCACGCTGCAAAGAACCTTAAGTAATGCCTACAGCGCACCGCATGAGGTGCACTGACGGCACTACATCCCTACGGGCCCATGTATCTTAAGAAACCACTCATAAGTTGTCTCATTCTTAGGTTGCACTCCAACACCCACTCAGCTACAAACTCCGGGAATTTCAGGAATTACAGGAATTCTCGTGTTTATGACATCTCCACTTAGCGGCCTCTCTCCATTTTCTCCAAAAATGAGGTCGTCTTCCCTGCCCTCTCAAGAGATAGAGGAGGGACTAGTGTTGAATTCAAGTTGTTTTTAGGTTTAATAGTTTTTCCTAAAACATTGAGGTTTTTTTTATGTACGTGTTTATCAATATTTGTTATTTATTTACCATTTTTTTATACCGTTTCTCTCTTGCTGCTGATTCTAATTCGTTCTGTAGTCATTTAACCATCCTCATTTTAAGTAATAATAATAATAATAATAAAATAATAATAATAATAATAATAATAATAATAATAATAATAATAATAATAATAATAATATCTTGTTAATCATTAATTTGATGAGTCAGATTATTACGAAATGGGGCAATTAGGAACATGCAAAGGAACCACGGTCTCTCTCTCTCTCTCTCTCTCTCTCTCTCTCTCTCTCTCTCTCTCTCTCTGTATGTGTGGTTATGCAATTTTATGAATAATATATATATATATATATACTGTATATATATATATATATATATATATATATATATATATATATATATATATATATATATATGTGTGTGTGTGTGTGTGTGTATACACATATGTATATGTATATAATATACATATGAATACATATCAGTGTATGTCCACAGATGTCTTTTATTATCCTTTCTTACGCCTCTCTATTCATTCATCCCTTTACCGATTGTCTGCCTACCTGAGTTTTGGAGTGATTGATCGGTGCTCTAATTTTAGAGCGATTTGACGAACAGATATTGAAAGATATAGAAACCGGATCCTCTCCTTATTTTTACTCTTTGTGCTAAGGAAGGAGAGAGAGAGAGAGAGAGAGAGAGAGAGAGAGAGAGAGAGAGAGAGAGAGAGAGAGAGAGAAACCATTTTCCGCTTAGCATCACTTCTCGGGACGCGTGAGAAACGCCACCAGCTTCCAGCGTCTTACCTTATGTAATGCCTCGGCGCTCTCTCTCTCTCTCTCTCTCTCTCTCTCTCTCTCTCTCTCTCTCTCTCTCTCTCATCATGAGTAGTAGCCCTTATTTAAACAGGTTATCGCTTATGTGCTTGTTTTAATTTATGTTTTATTTTGTAACAGTTTGTTGGATAGCATTCTCTCTCTCTCTCTCTCTCTCTCTCTCTCTCTCTCTCTCTCTCTGCTTATCCATGTGCACCTAATAGAATACAAATGATTCCAGATTATGCAACAGTTTCTCTCTCTCTCTCTCTCTCTCTCTCTCTCTCTCTCTCTCTCTCTGTAACATTTTCGTGGCCTTCCTGTTACTCTCACAGGAGTCCTTGGGGATTTGTTGCAAGGAGCCTCTCAAGGAGAAAGCTCTTTCCTACAAAGAGGACCCCTGGGGATCCTTGAGACACCGAAGTGCTGTCTTTAAATCTGAGACCTTACCTTACCTTACCTTCCAGTTCGTTCGGGTTGCCCCAGGTCCCTCAGTGTGAGGCACCTCTGATGTCTACCAGAGAGAGAGAGAGAGAGAGAGAGAGAGAGAGAGAGAGAGAGAGAGGCTATTTGGAATGAAAACTCGTGTAGTCTTATTGCATTCCTCTTGTTCCTTAACACTTGGATCAGGCGGTTTCAAAATGCCTTATTATTATTATTATTATTATTATTATTATTATTATTATTATTATTATTATTATTATTATTATTATTATTAATGTACACTCGTATTGTAAAACCCATGACCTCGTGGAAACAGCTATTATTATTATTATTATTATTATTATTATTATTAACATACACTCACTATTGAAAAACCCATGACCCCTTCTAACAAGCTCCTAAAAAATTTAACAAATTTTACGAAAAGAAAAAAAAATAGAATATAAAATTTTACGAAAAAAACAAACTCAAAACAATTAGAATAACAAATTTTACGAAAATGGAAAAAAAGAAAAAATTAGAATAACCAAATTTTACGAAAAGAAAAAAAGAAAAAATTTGGATAACCAAATTTTACGAAAAGAAAAAACTCCAAAAAAATTAGAATAACCAAATTTTACGAAAAAGAAAAACCCCCCAAAATAGAATAAATTTTACGAAAAAAATTTAACTCAAAAAAAAATCAGAAAAAATTTTACGAAAAGAAAAAAACAAAAAAATTAGAATAACAAATTTTACGAAAAGAAAAAAAACTCCAAAAAAATTAAAATAACCAAAATTTACGAAAAAGAAAAAACAGACGAACTATAAATATAATGAAAACGAATGACCACAAAATGGCTCCTTCTACACGTACGTAGGTTCGAAACACGGACACACATAATTAGGTCCTTAATACGGACGTCAACAAAAAACACAAAGGCGACAAAAAGGAAGTCGTCTCAAGCCTTGCCTCAGGCAACAGGCCTGAGAACATTGAGAACAGGAAGGTAGAACACGAATAACACTGAGAACATTTAAGTTGAACCATCTGGAGGGCGAGTGATTGTGGCGTCTCAAATGACCTACTTTCCACAAATAGCAGGATACGGACTTATGTCACTAAGGCAAGACATAATTGAATGGTGAAAGGAGGAGGGGGATGGGGGGGAGATCCCCTCCTGATAACCCCCTTCCTCCCCCCTTCAAACTGTCCCAAAGTTACGTATATTATGTTAAAGATTTACTTTCAGTTTAAATAAGTAGTTATATATGGCTGCCCTGGAAGAAACCAGAGTTTTTTGTCACTTATACATTCATGACCTTAAATGTCGTTTAAAATGGAATTCACTATACCTCGGGAACAACTTACAACCAAGGAGAATCATAATTGGCAGGTGTATCTACCCTGGCCGTGATTCGAGTCTGGGCATATGGATACAGCGACGCGCAGTCGATGTTGACCACTCGGCTGCCGAGTGGGTGTGCAAATGTGCTAACACACGCACCTATATTTGCAATTATATTCGATATGAAACGCTTTGAAGCGTCTCGACCAATAAAAATGAATTTAAAATAAAAATTTCTCATATTTCACTTAAAAACTACTCAGTGGATTTCTGAGAAATCGTCTTACTCGTGTTTCTCTTTCTTTTTATCCTGTTTCTATAGACTACCAGAATATCAGAGCACCCATCCAGACTCACCTCCGCCGTAACCTTTTGCCTGAATGATTATTTTAGGCGGGTTACGTCTTCTGACCCTGATACGTATCGGCTCCCACGAGACGATAGCAAGTTTACTTGGAATGATGGGATCAGTTTGGGCAGTGGTCTGGTTGTATTTTTTTTGTTTTTGTTTACTGTGCAAGGCTTTGAGTTGTAAAAGAGGTAATATATATATATATATATATATATATATATATATATATATATATATATATATATATATATATATATATATATATATATATATCACCCTTGAGGTTTTTAGTGGTGGATATTTCAGCACTGAAGGTATTCATGGTTGAAATATGTCTGTACTAAAGGTTTCTGAATCTATAATTTTTTCTCCATTGAAATCTTTTGCGAATAAATGCATTTATACCAGAGGCTTTTTGATTCTTGAAATATGTCTACAGGGGAAGTTTGGTTTTTAAGTCTAAAATTTGTTAGTAGTGAAGGTTTTTAAGTCTAAAATATGTCTAAAGTGAGGGTTTTTAAGTCTAAAATATGTCTAAAGTGAAGGTTTTTAAGTCTAAAATATGTCTGAAGTGAAGGTTTTTAAGTCTAAAATATGTCTAAAGTGAAGGTTTTTAAGTCTAGAATATGTTCACAATGAGGGTTTTTAAGTCTTAAAATATGTCCAAAGTGAAGGGTTTATAAGTCTCAAATATGTCTGAAGTGAAGATTTTAAATTCTAAGATATGTCTACAGCTAAGGTTTTTAATTCTAAAATATATCAGTAATGAAGATTTTTCAGTCTAAAATATATGAACAGTGGAGGTTGTTAATTCTAAAATGTATCAAAAGTGAAGGTTTTTATTCTAAAATATATCTACATTGAAGTTTTGTAATTCAAAAATATTTTCACTGAAGGTTTTAAAACTGAATCTACACCAGTTTTTTTTTAAGACTAAAATATATATCCATAAATACACCTTACCTCCTATTTTCATCTATTTTTAGTAGACCCACTGGTAATCAATGGTTTGTACGTCGCTCTACTAAACCGAAGGTTTTTTAACGGCTAAAATAAACCCGAATATTGGGAATGAGGACCTTTCCAGCGTCCTTTCTTTCTCCACTCTCTCATCTCGCTTTCTTTTCTCGCCTTGCCTTTGATGTGGATCAAATTGTTTATTTATTGATTTGTTAATTTATCTGTATTTTCTGATAACTGATCTCCTCTTTCTGTATTTAACTTTACCTTCTGTTATTTCTTTCGAATGAACACCGTAATGTTCTTTGGAAGCTTGAGTTTTAAGTCAGTGGCTCCAGTGGGATTGTTCCATATGAATAGGGTTCATCTCCTGAATAATAATAATAATAATAATAATAATAATAATAATAATAATAATAATAATAATAATAATAATTTTTATTTATTTATTTATTTATTATTATTATTATTATTATTATTATTATTATTATTATTATTATTATTATTATTATTATTATTATTATAGTATCGACTCTTCTTCTCGCTTCCTCGGGCGCGGCAAGACTGGTGCAAAGTCATGTCAGGTCTGTCGATAACACAAAGCAAATACTAAGTCTGTGAGCTTTTATTCTTTCCCCTCTCATCACCCTTAACTCTGATCCTCCGTTTTCCAATGTTCTTTTATATGTTGTGCGAAAGACTTTAATAAAGCTACGTGTATTCTTTTATATTCTTTTTAGTTTTCTGTAAAAGAAAACTATTGAGTAGGCTTTGTCTGTCCGTCCGCATTTTTCTGTCCACCCTCAGATCTTGAAAACTACTGAGGCTAGAGGGCTGCAAGTTGGTATGTTGATCATCCACCCTCCAGTCATCAAACATACCAAATTGCAGCCCTCTAGCCTCAGTAGTTTTTATTTTATTTAAGGTTAAGGTTAGCCATGGGTCATGCGTCTGGCACCACTAGAGGTGCCAGCCACCGACACACCTTCTCTTGACCGTATCTGGGGAGCAACTGAGTGGCTGCCAGGTCGTGTCTGAGAGTTTTATACTACAGCACACCGAAAGTTTCATACAGCATTATAAACTCTGTACAGAAAACTCGACTGCGAGAAAGAAACCTCGGCGCATTTTTCACTTGTTTATTTAGTGAAGCTGCTAAAGAATTTTCATTGAAATTCGCAACGAACGCCAAATCCACCTACCCACCATTTTTTTTTCTAAATCTCTCCAATATCAAGAGATGTTCGGCAGTCAGTATTGTACTGTATATGCCACTGGCTCTATGTATAAAATTTAAAAGAACGGGGTTTCGAGGGTTGTTCAAATGCATAACTGAAACCCTCGCTTTTAGGAGGGAGTCATCGACGTCTTCAGAATAGAACTATCGACAGCACGAGATCGATTTCGTTTCGGGAGCTGAAATGGGCATCCCATGAAATGGGCTCTCTCTCCTCTCTCTCTCTTGGCTTTCTTGTGACGCCAGTTTTAGCAGTATAAATTCTCTCTCTCTCTCTCTCTCTCTCTCTCTCTCTCTCTCTCTCTCTCTCTCTCTCTCTCTCTCTCTCTCTCTCTCTCTTTCTTGTGACGCCAGTTTTAGCAGTTATAAAATTCTCTCTCTCTCTCTCTCTCTCTCTCTCTCTCTCTCTCTCTCTCTCTCTCTCTCTCTCTCTCTCTCTTTTTTAGTGACGACAGTTTCAGCAGTCACAAAATAATTCTCTCTCTCTCTCTCTCTCTCTCTCTCTCTCTCTCTCTCTCTCTCTCTCTCTCTCTCTCTCTCTCTCTCTCATCAGCCTTAAGTTTAAGACTGGAGGTTAAGTTTGGTTACGTCTTTCTTAAAAGGCCGCTATATATTATATATATATATATATATATATATATATATATATATATATATATATATATATATATATATATATATATATATATATATATTTAATTTAATCTCAAAAGCTATTAAATCCCTCTTATATTCTGATTTATTTGGAAAATTTAGTATAAAGCATATTTGCTTATTTCCACTATTACTGTTTTATTTTTATTTAGTCAATAAAATTAGAAAATAACAGAAGCATCTACTACCATCTTCATTTTTTTAATGGCTAAATTTCAAGGTGCATTCACCAAATTAAAAATTTGCATAACTGTATCATACACTTGAAAATAATTATGTTCCTGCAATATTCCGGATATGACGATCCTTTGTGTTATCTCTACTTCAACTAAGCACTTTCTAGTTGTTCCTCTCCTTATTACTCCTTCGTTCGCGTAATTACACCTTTCATCAACATAATTACCAAGACCACCAAAACATTCAACATTTCATTCACATTCGGTTGCAACATTTCACGTGCAATAAGAAATGTTTGATCAACAATAATCGTATAAAGTCGAACGTGCTCGCGGGCGCGCACACAACGCATATGTTTGGGGGTTGGGGGATTAGTCTTACGGGTCATGTTTTGTTGATATTTCTTTGTGAGTTATTTGTAGCCAGATGAACTGTTTTTTTTATTTTTTTTTTTATTTGCACAATATGAGTCATTTGAGAGGTGTTTTTTTTCTCTTTATGAAAGGGTTTGCCACGGAATGCTTGCTTTAAAGAAGTTAATGAGATTGCAAGCAAGTTTTTTGGTGCTTAATCAGTGTTTTGATGTGCACCCTGCGATAATATGTATATATATATATATATATATATATATATATATATATATATATATATATATATATATATATATATATATATATATATATATATATATAGATAGAGTGTGTGTATGACTTTTTATCACATCGCCGTGATTCATATACAAGTATGAAGCTACAAACATCCTTTAATATCCAATTCGCTCTACCTCGGAAATAATATATTTTCATATATGTTACCGAAGGGGAATTTTTCAGTTGATAATAAGTTCGTCGTCCCGTGGGGCTCAGAACCAACGAAAGACAAGAACTCAGGACTACAGTGACCCTTTATATATATATATATATATATATATATATATATATATATATATATATATATATGTATATATATATATATATATATATATATATATATATATATATATAGCAATATCACCAGTCCTTTTTCCTCTTCGTTAAAGGCCTCGTCGGAGAAAAGCATTTGGTAACACCATTGAACGAGTGGGAATCGATTCTTCAGCCGCTTCGCAAGTGGCAAAGTTTTGGTGCTTTCTCTGGTGTTAAGTTCTTGCTGGGCCTCAAAGTTCGAACTTACGTTGACAGAAATGTGCCTCCTAATCACTTCTAATCGTCAGAGTTGAATCTTTACGACCAGATCGGCCGTTCTAGTTTAATCGGTTGTTTTATGGGTATTGCCTTGATGATCATAGAGTTTATTGAATGTGGATAGTCTGAATATTGAATGGGTATATAATTGTAATAACCATAATTGCTCTTTCGACTTGTCGATTTCTTCACACTTTTGGGATGTGCTTGTCACTACTAAGCCAATATCTAAATTAAGACCCCAAATAAAGAAACTGTGGTGTCCGGGGAGGATTCGAACCCGCGCTCAGAATTTCTTCATTTGGTTTTCGTCTGGATCTCAGGCTTTGTAGTGACAATCGTATACCAAAAATATAATGGATTTATTAATATATATAAATATATATATATATATATATATATATATATATATATATATATAATATATATATATATATATATATAAGTTCTCGATTTGTTTACATTTTATGTTTTGGTAAATATATATATATATATATATATATATATATATATATATATATATATATATATATATATATATATACATATACATATACATATACATATACATATATATGTGTGTGTGTTCCATACACTCTTGTACAATCTTAGCAGGACAAAGAGTGAGACTGAAAAATGATTTAATGATGCAAGTGAAGACGAATATTTATTCTGGAATTTTAAGCGTTTATTTAAAATTCAGATTTTGAATAACCCACAAGATGGCTTTGAGTCTGAGTTGTCGGGATGATAAAGGTGGAATGATAAAAGTGAGATGGTAAAAGTTGGGATGATAAAGATGGGATGGTAAAGGTGTGATGATAAAGGTGGGATGATAAAGGTGGGGTGATATAAGTGGGATAATGAAGGTTGGGTGATAAAAGTGGGATGATAAAGGTAGGGTGATAAAGTTAGGATGATAAATGTTGGATGATAAAGGTTGGGTGATAAAAGTGGGATAATAAAGGTAGAGTGATAAAGGTAGGATGATAAAAGTGTGGTTATAAAGGTTGGGTGATAAAAGTTGGATGACAAAGGTTGGGTGATAAAGGTGGGATAATAAAAGTGGGGTTATAGAGGTGGGATGATAAAGGTGGGATAATAAAGGTGGGGTGATAAAGATGGGATGATATAGGTAGGAAATAAAGGTATGATGATAAAAGTGGGATAATAAAGGTTGGGTAATAAAGATGGGATAATAAAGGTGGGTTGATAAAAGTGGAATGATAAAGCTGGGGTGATAAAAGAGAGATGATAAAGGTGGGGTGACAAAGATTTATTCTCATCACAAAGGAAGAAGTAATTTCACGGCCTAAATTGTGTTAGTAGGGGTTGTGGGGGGTGGGGGTGGAGATTTGATTTAAACTCGACAGTAATTACTTCGTCTTCGGACGGAAAAGTCTGATTCAAAGGAGAAATTCAGTAAAAACGTTAAGTTTTTGTGGAGAGCAAAAGTAAATACTTCTTAGAGCCCAAGGCCTTGAAGTGAATTTTAGGTCTTGATTCAACTGGAAATGAAAATATTTGCCTTTATTTAAGCTGGAGAAATGGTTTTACTTTTGTCGTCAATTTCCACGTCTGTCTGTCTGTCTAGACCATTGTATGTCCTTCCGTTCGTATCTTTTGATTGAAAGAGGTCGTAACTTTTGACTGAAAGAGGTCGTAACTTTTGACTGAACGAGGTCTTATCATCTGACTGAAGGAGGTTGTATCTTTTGACTGAAAGAGGACATAACTTTTGACTGAACAAGGTCGTAACTTTTGACTGAATGAGGTCATAACTTTTGACTGAACAAAGTCGTAACTTTTGACTGATAGAGTTCGTAACTTTTGACTGAAAGAGGTCGTAACTTTTGACTGAAAGAGGTCGTAACTTTTGACTGAACGAAGTCGTAACGTTTGACTGAAAGAGGCCGTAACTTTTGACTGAAAGAGGTCGTAACGTTTGACTGAAAGCATTCATAACTTTTAACTGAACGAGGTCGTAACTTTTGATTGAACGAAGTAAAGATCTCAAATCTGCCAAGGACATTCCTCTAATGAAACCCATTTGTGGAAAGAGGTCAGCCTTACCCGAGGGTCAAAGGTCAAATATGAACTGGCCTAATCCAACTTCCTTAGATTATTATAAAGTACGAGTGTGGATATCTAATCCACTTTAATGCGCCTGCGCAGTAACGTAACCGATCACCGAGGCTTTACAATGACTAGAAAGAGTGAAAGTGAAGCAGAGAAAATGAAAAACAAATAAATTTCTTCCATTTTTGACGTCACAGTTTGGATGATGTCATCTCAAATCCCTTGCACTGCTGATGTTATCCTTCAGTCTTTGCACTGTTGTGGCTTGCGTAAATACTTTTCAGTGCTGAAGTTATCTTTCCCTCTGTGCAATGTTGATGTTATTTTTTTTTCAGTGTTGGTGTTATCCTTCCTCCTTCGCAATGCTGAAGTTATTTTGTCTTTGCAATGTTGGTGTTATCTTTCATTCTTTACTCTCGTGCAAGTTTAAAACTCACATGCTGAATAGTCATGTGTTCATCAGACTTTAATATTGATAATTTTAAAGAAAATATTCTTTCAAGTAATTAAATTTACAATCGTTTGAAAGGCAGCTATTATTATTTTAAGCATAGAGTGAACTACTGCTTGACACTGTTTTATTGCATTATCTTAATTTGTTTATTGAATTTTATTCACATTCAGACAAACACGGAAGAAATTGTTTCATGGGTACACTTGGACAAGAATAGCAACTAAACACACTGAGAGGATCCTCTCTCTCTCTCTCTCTCTCTCTCTCTCTCTCTCTCTCTCTCTCTCTCTCTCTCTCTCTCACAAATCCATAAGAAAAGAGCTGAGAGGCGTAAAAAGAATAGCGCATCTAAAGGACATTAAATAGTTGATTATTGGGGGTTTTCTGACGTCACAACTACTAAGGTCACTGAGGCCTCATCTCATGGAGAAGAACTAAGACGAAAAAGAATTACTGGAAAGAAAGAATGAATCGAGAAACGCAAGTGCCTGGAACTGGAGGTCATTTGGTGTTCCAGGCTCAGTCCTGAGAACTAGCTAGCTTCCCTTCCAGTCCGTTCCAGACCTCAACCATTAGCCCCCACCCCTTTCTAAATCCAGACCCCTCTCAACTGCTTCTAACCAACCAACCCCCTCCCCCTTTTCTCCCTACCACTTTCATTCCAGACCTCCTCCCACCAATCCCTTCCAGTGTAACTGCGAGGTTTTCCTCCTGTTACACCTTTAAAACCTGTCTACAGTTTTCCCTTTCGGTGCAGAATGACCTCGTAGGTCCCAGTGCTTGGCCTTTTGCCCTAAATTCTATATTCCATTCTGAATCCTTTGGGTACATTAGGCGTCTCCTACTTTGGAGTTTCCTTCAGAGCAGTCTCCCTGTGAAGAGGACCATATTTTATTCATTCTGAATCATCATTCCACGGTTTGTTTATTTTGGCCCCTTGCTTAGCTCTCATAGCCTTTGATTTCGAAGTTTAGTCCTTTTTTAAAAAGTGATGTTTGTGTATGTGCACATACATGTCAACTTACTTTACCTTGGAACAGGTGAAGCTTTTAGAATGTTTGTGCTGGAGTTCATTTTTAGGGTATGTTAAATTTTTTTCAAAATTAGAGCTTTCAACATTTTTTTTTTTTGTTTCTGTTGCTGTTTGTACAACAGTTCATTTGGTCACTGTTTGTGCAGTAATCCTTATAGTATGTACGATAATGTGCTATTTGTTGTAGCTTAATTTTCTATTTTATTTTGAGCTTGACGCTACTGTAAACTCGAGGGAATTCTCTCTCTCTCTCTCTCTCTCTCTCTCTCTCTCTCTCTCTCTCTCTCTCTCTCTCTCTCTCTCACAAACGCACACACATACAAAAACATATTTCTGAACTAAATTCTCTCTCTCTCTCTCTCTCTCTCTCTCTCTCTCTCTCTCTCTCTCTCTCTCTCTCTCTCTCTCTCTCACACACACACACACACACACATTTCTGAACTAAATTCCTCTCTCTCTCTCTCTCTCTCTCTCTCTCTCTCTCTCTCTCACACACACACACACATACACAAACATACATTTCTGAAATGAATTCTCTCTCTCTCTCTCTCTCTCTCTCTCTCTCTCTCTCTCTCTCTCTCTCTCTCTCTCTCTCTCTCTCTCTGACGCACATACGCATACACAAACATACATTTCTGAACTTAATTTTTGGTGTTTGTTTCACGTCATTTTTGTCAGTGTTTATTCACACTGCAAAGAAAGAAACTTCAAATCACATCATTCCATTTCATTTATGACTGCATGTCGATGTTTCTAAACAAAAGAAAAAAGATATATTAGTATTTTCATAGCTATTCATTATGCATTTGGTTTCAGAACGGTGTGTAGACATCGTTATCTGTTGATAAAACTGTGAAATTCGAATATAAACTATTTTACTTGTTAGTTTCATAAAAACACACATAAACATTGCCAATGTAGTGTAAATTTATTACCCTAGCGTAATTCATTGCGTAATTGTAATTCATTGCACTGCTATATTTCCACGTAAATTAATGGGAACTGAAAAGGAATTTTAACTGCGATGTTCAGTAATTCCCAGAGTTATGGTTTTTTGTGAGTCACAGCAAAAATGAATAATTAATGATATTGCTAATGACTATTTTTGTCTTGTTTTACTTAATGAGATGATCAAGGTATAAAGGTCAGTGAAGGGATTGGAAATGAACAGCACCCCCTCCTCCCCACCCCCCCTTGTCAAATGAAGAGGATGATTAGGATTTAGGATTATTCATATTGGAATGATAAAGGCAAGAAAATCGGATTTGACTGATTGATAAGAATTCCAAGTTGAAATTATATAAGATATTAAATTTTTTTTTTTCGGCGAAGGAACGTTTGGGAGCAGATAGAGTTGGGGAGTTGGAATTAAGATTACTTAAATGAGAATGAAAAAATTTATTAGAAAATATAAAAAAATGGGGTTTGCAGAGAGAATAATCTGAAAATTATTTTTTTGAAGAAATGTTGGAAAGGAAAAAACACTGGAAAAATACTGTATATTAAGGAATTTGTCAATTATTTGTGACAAACGAACTGGGTGGAAAACGGTAATGCTTTTAGTGTTAGACAACTCAGCGACCGTTTCTTCCCTTCTGTTGCAACGCTTTGGAATTCCCTTCTTATCTCTATGTTCCCTAAATTATAAACTTTCTTCTTTTCTCATTTTTCTTGTGGTCCGCTGTCCTGGCTCCTGTGTGGGGAGGGGTTAGTGCTTGCAGTGCACCTCACGCGGTGAACTGTAGGCATTACTCGAGGTTCTTCGCAACGTCCTTCGGCCCCTAGCATTAACCCCTTTCATTCCTTTTACTGTACCACCGTTCACCTTCTCTTTCTTCAGTCTTACTTTCCTTAACTCACTCCTAACAATTGTTTCGAAGTGCAACTGCGAGGTTTTCCTCCTGTTACACCTTTCAAACTTTCTACTCTCAGTTTCACTTTGAAATGCTGAATGACTTCATAGGTCCCAACGGCTTATGGCCTAAATTCTACAGTATATTCCATTTCCAAATATGAATACTGCGTGGTAGATCTGAATCACAGGCACAGCCTCCAGCAAAGAGAAAGTCTTCAAAGGTTTGCAAAGTAAGAAGACTTTACTTACAGGAATGTGAGATTTGAAATGGGAATGTTGCAATGTTGGTCAAGGTCGGCTTTTGGGGAAGGACCGGGTCACCTGGGGTCATACGGAGGTTGTAGATGTATTACTTTTTTCTTTTATTGTTGTTTTTGTTATTTCTGGGTTACGTCATTAATTATGAGGACTTGTTTCAAGGATTTCTCAGTTAGAATTAGGGTTGAATTTCACACAGTGTGCGTTTTCCCCCAAAAATTTATAGATATAGGCTATATATATGTTTGTGTGTTTTGTGTATGTATATGTGTGTATGTGGGTATACATATAAACGTGTGTATGTGTGGACATATATATCAGTTGATTACATACCTCCGAAACTAGTGAAAACCGGGTATTTGTGATGAAGAAGAACCAGGAAAAAGTAAGGATACCACCGTCCATATATTAACTCCGAAGAAAAACTTATTTTTTTTATACCTCGAGCACCAAAAACATGGAGAAGAACCAAACTCCATTACCAAGACTTTCCAAACAAGGATGTAAAAATTGATGAATGAAAATTACCCTTTCCGGTGAACAAGAATGTCATCAGGAATATTGGATGATTCTCTCTCTCTCTCTCTCTCTCTCTCTCTCTCTCTCTCTCTCTCTCTCTCTCTCTGTCTCCATTGTCGTTTGAGATTAAGCCAACCTTACGCCAGCAAGGGCTCTTGTTTATAGGCCAGCCCCATAAACTCTCTCTCTCTCTCTCTCTCATCCCTTTGTTGTTTGAGATTAAGCCAACCCTACGCCATCAAGGCCTCTTGCTCATAGAGCAGCAAATCTCTCTAAACTCTCTCTCTCTCTCTCTCTCTCTCTCTCTTGGTATAGAACGCAGCCACTTTGACAGGTGTTTCTCAGTGCAAACAAATCAATTCATGTTATAGGATTAACGTGGGATTATCTTCCATCTTAGCCATGACAA
>NC_089788.1:3470501-3480501 GCF_040412425.1 Macrobrachium rosenbergii | reverse complement strand
TTGTTCTCTGATGTTTGGCAATAATCCTTCTTTCATTTCCTTATATTTGTTTCTGCTTTTATTTTCACATCTCTGTTTTTTCCCGCGTCGTCATTCTGTTCTGTAAATCAATGTCCTTGATTCATATGAATGTTTGTTCATTTTGAATATTAAATATATATATACAGTATATATATTATATATATACAAGCCCTTTGTTGGCCGATTCGGTTGAGCTTCAGACTGTCACTCGATGGGCCGGAGTTCAATTCTCGCGGCCGGCTGATGAAGAGTTAGAGGAATTTATTTCTGGTGATAGAAATTCATTTCTCGCTATAATGTGGTTCGGATTCCACAATAAGCTGTAGGTCCCGTTGCTAAGCTGTTAATCAGCTCAGTGGTCTGGTAAAACTAAGGCATACTTAACTTATATATATACATATACATAAATATAATATTTTCTCCAATTATCCTTAAAGATAATGTTTCATGAAAACTTTCGTGGAAGGAATTAATGTACAGCTTGTATGTGAAAAGGGAATTTGGGAATATCATTGCGTTCTGTTATGAAGACTGCGATCAAATGATCTACGAAAGCGAGATGGTCGAAATACTAGACACTCCACATGAATAGGTTTCATCTTCTGAATAATAATAATAATAATAATAATAATAATAATAATAATATCGTTATTCCAGTCGGGTGACAGGTGGAATCATCATGGAAAATGATAATTCACTCAAATTTCATTTTCTTCTTGTGGAAAACTGCGGCTCTTGAATCCGAACTAAACCTGTTCGATACGAACTTGACTGAGATATATCTAATCACACAGAGCCGCGGTTACATAATCTTTTTCTTATATAAAAAATTTCGAAGAACGCAAGCAGATAACAATAAGTCATTACACTAACTAAAGATGCGATTGACATTTGAGGTTGATTCAGGTTTTATATGTATTATCGTCAGTTGGATAACCAGTGTTCTAACTAGCATAAAAACATCCAACGCATATTTATTTAGTATACTGGTTGTCTTTTAACCTAGTGTATAAACTTTTTCAATATTTGGCAGTTCTTTCGTGTAACCAGTCAATTACTCCGCAGGTATCTTTATTTTATGCTTTAGCCCTTAACCCCTTAAACTCTTAAAGCATATTTTAAAATACGTTGCATCTTTTATCTGATCATTTCGTTAGCGTCTGTTGCTTATGATTCGTGACTAATCCTTGATCTCTTCGTCTTTTTAGTTTTCTGTAAAAGAAAACTATTGTGCCGGCTTTGTCTGTCCGTCCGCACTTTATTTTGTCCGTACTTTTTTCTGTTAGTCCTCAGATCTTAGAAACTACTAGGGCTAGAGGGCTGCAAATTGGTATGTTGATCATCCACCCTCCAATCATCAAACATACCAAATTGCAGCCCTCTAGCCTCAGTAGTTTTTATTTGATTTAAGGTTAAAGTTAGCCATAATCGTGCATCTGCCAACTATATAGGACAGGCCATCACCGGTCCGTGGTTAAAGATTCATAGGCCGCGACTCATACAGCATTATACCGAGACCACCGAAAGATAGATATATTTTCAGTGTCCTTAATTATGCGCTGTACAGAAAACTCGATTGCGCCGATGAAACTTCGACGCATTTTTTTACTTCGTTTGTTCTTAACAACTTAATTCGTATTGTATTTCCTTTAATTATCCCATAAATATTTATTAGACATTACTTAAGCATCTGCGATTTAGCCATGATGTATTCTCAAGGGCGTTAACTTAACAAAACTCATTCTTACGATTTCAACCGAAATCATTCGGGTTTAAATGGCCGTGACCCGCCTCTTCATTTCAAAACCTAGTGGCCTTAGAGTCCGGGGAGAAATTATCTTGTTTGAGACGTGTCACTGTATGAGATCTCTCGCTGTCTTTGACCTTCAGAGAAGGTAATGGTACTCACGGTTCCTGATTCCTGTTGGGTCGATATTTATCAATCTTGGTGTTTTTAATTTCTGTCGATCATTTTGGCGGTCGCGAGAATGATGAGGAAAGGTATGGCTTCTCTCTCTCTCTCTCTCTCTCTCTCTCTCTCAATTCGTTGTTCTCAATTTTCCCTTAAGTCCAACGCCCCGCCCTCCACCTATGCCCATTTTTCCTTCCTCTCTCTCTCTCTCTCTCTCTCTGTCAATTCGTTGTCCTCAGCTCTCTCTCTCTCCCGCTCTCAATTCGTCGATCTCAGCTCTCTCTCTCTCTCTCTCTCTCTCTCTCTCTCTCTCTCTCTCTCTCTCTCTCTCTCTCTCTCTCTCTCAATTCGTTATTATCAATTTTTCCCTCAAGTCCAACGCCCGGCCTTCCACCTCCGCCCATTTATCCATCCTCTCTCTCTCTCTCTCTCTCTCTCTCTCTCTGTAATCATTTTCCTTATTTTTTCCCATTACAGCCGAACCTGTCTCTCCCTCTTCAACACGCTAACCTCCCGCGTAATTCGCTCTGAAAACTTCAGTAAGTCGTCTTAATCCTCACAACGAATTCTGTTTGTATTATAAATGTTGTATTAATGCGTTTCCGTTCTGTATAATCGCCGCGATGAGTCGCAGTCGTTAACAAAGTGAGCAAATTTAATCCCTGATTAAGTCCATAGCCTCTTATTGCTGAGCTCGGTAGGGATTTATAATGTTTGGGTTTCATATAATTCTTTGCTGAAGGTAAAAGAGGTGTGGTGTTGCTTTTTACGATTTTCAACTTTTTTTTTAGTTTTCTGTAAAAGAAAACGATTGTGCCGGCTTTGTCTGTCCGTCCGCACTTTACTCTGTCCGCACTTTTTCTGTCCGCTCTCAGATCTTAAAAACTACTAGGGCTAGAGGGCTGCAAATTGGTATGTTGATCATCCACCCTCCAATCATCAAACATACCAAATTGCAGCCCTCTAACCTCACTAGTTTTTATTTTATTTAAGGTTAAAGTTAGCCATAATCGTGCTTCTAGCAACGATATACAATAGGCCACCACTGGGCCGTGGTTAAAGTTTCATGAGCCGCGGCTCATACAGCATTATACCGAGACCACCGACAGATGGATCTAGTTTCGGTGGCCTTGATTATACGCTGTAGCGGCTGTACAGAAAACTCGATTGCGCCGAGGAGATTTCGGCGCATTTTTTACTTGTTTTTATTAGCATTGGGACCTGTCCCCACTGGCTGTCGGCCTAAGAGACAGGAGATCAGCGCCTGCCCTATGAGCCTACAGAGGCTCAGGAGGACTTTAACATTAACTTTAACTTTAACTTTAACTTTTTATTAGTATCGTGTTATTTCAACTTTCATTAATTTTTGGTTTGTGGGGTTGGGGGAAGTTTGGTTAAAGGATTTTCTATGTATTTTGGATTTTGTATTGTGAAGTGTTTAATTGTGTTTAATTATATTTTGCAGTATGTAATATTTAATTACATTTAAGCATGTCAGATTATATTTAAGTATCTTCTGACATATCTCTTGATATATGAAGAGAGAGAGAGAGAGAGAGAGAGAGAGAGAGAGAGAGAGAGAGAGAGAGAGAGAGAGAGAGAGAGAACTGACACAAAAAAACTTTATCCAGTATGCCTCAGTAAATTACGAACCTGTTTGTCAGTCAGCTCTTGTGAACCGCATCTGAGCCGGAGAGAGAGAGAGAGAGAGAGAGAGAGAGAGAGAGAGAGAGAGAGAGAGAGAGAAGAGAACAATAACAGACTTATAGGTTATCAGCACTCACTCAAAACGTATTCCATCTTACAACTGGAAACGACAAGCCCTCGACGAGGTTATCCCCACATCTCCCCGCCCCCCATGGTGACGAAAACCTTTCCTAAGACATTCTGTCCGTCATCCCCTGTGTCCGCCGGGGACACCAAACCTGTCCTTGTGCCCTCTGTGATGAACTGGCGCCCTTCTTGCACGCACAATGACAAAGGGCGGTGTGACCTATCACGAAGACTTCGTATCTGATAAGTCAGTGGAATCCATTTTCAGTGTTGGTTTCTCCGAGTGGAATGGTATTATTATTATTATTATTATTATTATTATTATTATTATTATTATTATTATTATTATTATTATTATTATTCAGAAGACGAACCCTATTCATGTGGATCAATCCCATAGAGACCACTGACTTGAAATTCAGGCTTCCAAAGAATGTTATGGTGTTCATTCGAAAGAAGTAACAGAAGGTATATTATTATTATTATTATTATTATTATTATTATTATTATTATGTGGATCAATCCCATAGAGACCACTGACTTGAAATTCAGGCTTCCAAAGAATATTATGGTGTTCATTCGAAAGAAACAACAGAAAGTAACGGGAAATAAAGAAAGAGTATATCAGTTATTAAGAAACAGATAAATCAAGAAATTAATAAATGAATGAATAAAAATGTAAGTAGATTATTACAATGCACAGGAGATTTGCATTAGGGTAGTAATTGTAACAATAAAAATCGAATGGACGTATAAAATCTTTGCAGTATTTTTGTGAATGACATCATGGGAATGAAGTAGTTTTTATTCTGTCATTCAGGTTAAAAGGGGAAATTCATATTTTTGCAGGAGGCTGGTTGGCTAGTTTAGATTAAGTAGGCCTTAGGCCAACAAGGCCCCCTTGCCTAAAATTTGGTAAGGTGCTGTAGGGAATGTGAGGGCTGATGTGGACCCTATGACTCGACAAACTTAACCGAAATAACGATCCCAGTTCTGTGGAAGGGTTCTCAAAATATCCTATCCCTTTTCAATGGAAAAGGGAAAGATTTTAGTTTTTCTGACGTGACCTTTGCCCAAAATGGGGTAAGAGGTGCTGCAGGGAATGTGAGACCTGATGTGGACCCTATGACTCGACAAACCTAACCGAAATAACGATCCCAGTAATGTGGAAAGGTTCTCAGAATACCCTATCCCTTTTCAATGGAAAAGGGAAAGATTTTTAGTTTGTCTGAAGTGACCTTTGCCTAAAATAAGGTAAGAGGCGCTCTGGGGAATGTGAGGCCTGATGTGGACCCTATGACTCGACAAACCTAACCGAAATAACGGCCCCAGTATAGTGGAAGGGTTCTCAGAATACCCTATCCCTTTTCAATGGAAAAGGGAAACATTTTTTAGATTTTCTGACGTGACATTTAATCGACCTCACAAGCATTGAGGGAAAAAAGGTTGGGGGGGGCGGGGTTGAGGATATTTCCTCTCTCTTCTCTTTGTTTTCTGATTTTTACCAGCTTTTGTTTACGGTCCTGTTAGAGGTGACGTGTCCACGAAGGAAACGGGAAGATCACTTTTGTTCGAAATGAACAAAATGTAGAAACGTTTCGTCCTTGTTCTCGAAAAGTGAATAAAGGCATTGTCAGAATGTTTTGTTTCTGCTGATAGAGAATTAGTTTATTGACTAAAGATAGACGTTAATGCTCTTCAAAAGATTATCCTGAATAAATAAATAGTATTCTGATTGAGAAGCCATGTCCACTCATTCGCAATTCTTGCCTCATAATTGCTGTGTTTGTTATCACTATAAAATATTCAATTTTCGTAGGTGCACTGTGTCGACGAATAGAGAGAATTAGTACCCCCTTTCTTTATATTCGTATATTATTTTCATTCACATTGCCAGTTTCTGTAGTCGTTTCTCCTTGACTTATATAAACACTTTAATTTTGCTTCATTGTATAGAATGAGGTTTTCTTACAATTTCGTCTTTGCAAGGCTCTGAACCTTGCTGGGTGCATGAATATTCCATTCGCCATCTTGTTTATTGTGGTCATTATCTCAAATTGACCAACATTCTTCCTCCACAACAACTTCTGCATCCTAAAGGAATCCTGAATAACTCACACAACATCCTATCCTATTATTCATCACACGAACAACTCATCAGTTGATGTTATTTCTCGCCTCAAGGAAATCGACTCATCTTAACTGCCCTCAACCATATTCGTTCATACGAAGCCAATATATTATTATTATTATTATTATTATTATTATTATTATTATTATTATTATTATTATTATTATTATTATTATTTCAGTAGATGAAACCTATTCACAAGGAACAAGCATACCAAAAGGGCTATTGACTTGAAATTCAAGCTTCCAAAGAACGCTGGTTTCAACCTCCCACCGCAACAGACCTCACACTGCGGCAGTAACTGATCGTGATACGGAGCCAGTGATTTTTCATCGCCGTGGGGGAGACGCGAACCCGTCACGACATCTGAGTGGCGCGCCACGACGCTAGCCATCATACCAGCGGACCAAATGAAAATAATAGAGGTTTACATTGGAATTTTCCGGAGGTAGAGAGAATTGCAAATAAAAGAGAAATTTGGGCGAAAGTTTGAAAGGCAGGTAAGCGAAATATTAATCAGATTCGAAGATTAAATATTCTCCCTTAACTTTTCGGTGAATAATGTAAAATGAATAGATGTAAAAACGATTCTCTTATGACAGAGATAAATAAGTTTCTGATGTTTTGAGTTTCAAAAGAGCAAAATGATGATGAATACTTTACAATACATTGCAATGTGTTGTCATTACCTAACATGGTAGCAGGTTACCGTAAATTTATTGTTATCTTGAATGTAATACAAGATCAAAATGCAATTATAATATTTACTAATAAGGACTTACTTTCTCCACAGTTATAATATTTACAAATAAGGAATTACTTTCTCCACAATTATAATATTTACAAATAAGGGATTACTTTCTCAACAATTATAATATTTACAAATAAGGGATTACTTTCTCCACAATTATAATATTTACAAACAGGGAATTACTTTCTCTGCAATTACAATGTTAACAAATAAGGAATTACTTTCTCCACAATTATAATATTTATAAATAAGCAATTACTTTTTCCACAGTTATAATATTTACAAATAAGGAATTACTTTCTCCACAATTATAATATTTGCAAATAAGCAATTGCTTTCTCCACAATTATAATATTTACAAATAAGGAATTACTCTCTCCCAACCAACCAACCCACGGCTAAAATATGTAACTCTATATTGCTGTAAATATTAGCTTTTTATTATTAAAATGTTTTATAAGTTTCTAGTAGATGTATACAGGAAGAATGACTGTAAAAACTTTCTTAATGCTACCGTAAGGTAGAAATTTTTATGATATTCGTAACCAGATGTAGGACATAATTCCTTTCTAGGGTAGATGCAGATTCAAATGATTTACCTTTCTTATTTTTATGATAGTCTTATTATACTTTATATATATATATATATATATATATATATATATATATATATATATATATATATATATATATCATATATAATGTGTATTTGTGTATATATTTACATATTTATATATTTTAAATATATACATGGTCGTATACCTATTCATACACTGTCAATGCGTTGTTTTATACGTATATACTAAAATATATATATATATATATATATATATATATATATATATATATATATATATATATATATATATATATATATATATATATATATAAAAAATATATGTATATATACATATATATGTACATCTGTAATGTAATTTCTTTCTTCGATTATTTGTTTAAGAATTCTTATCCCTTCAAATATTCGGTAACGGTCTCTCTGCATGACAATCTCATTCATATTCCTAAAGCACCGCGCACCGAACACTGTACCCGACCAGTGAAATGCTTATTTTCGTGTTCAGCGCGCCTTAAAAACTCTGAGAGAAGATTTCCCATCATTAGAAATCTCCCACCATCATCTGAAGATTGATCTTACTTCCCCTTTCTCTCTCTCTCTCTCTCTCTCTCTCTCTCTCTCTCTCTCTCTCTCTTTTTATCATCCTTGGGATTGTAATTATGATTACCCCAGGGTGAGGGGCGGGGGGAGAGGGTCAAGGCTCCTCAGTAGATAATTCATTTGACGAGAAGCTATGGGGACTTGAGGTCACCTTCTTCTTGATGTTACCTTGGCATATAGGTGTGGTTTGGATGTCTCTGAATTCACGCATTCTGTGAGTGATGACTTGGAATGGGGTCTGCTGCGTTCTTGACCCTTATAAGCCTTATAAGAAATATGGTTATTTATGCTTTCGTAAGAGTGGATGTATGTAAATGATGAAAGACTTCCCGTATCGAGAAAATAATTGGTTTTTTTATTTCTGTAGGATTTTTTTTTTTATTTACGTCGTAACAAACAATTTTATAACGCATATTTACTCATAATCTATCTGGCAGTCAGTTAACGAGTCAATGTCTCGTTGGGTTGTTGAGTGATGTTGCAATTTATGTACTAAATTGATTATCGGTTTGCTGCAAAATATCACCAACTCATATTTAGACGTTTGTGCCTTACGTTAACAACATTGCCATTTCTATTATCTTTCTTTTTTTATTGAGCCATCATTTAAATCTATCGTATATCTATCGTCAGAAACATCGTCATCATTATTATCGGGAAAATGAATGGTTCTGTTGCCATCTTACAAGAGAAAAGAAATGATGATTTAAGACGGCTTAGTACCTGACCTCGCTTCGCCTCCTTTTGGAAAGCTAGATGTGCGTGTGTGTGTGTGTGTGTGTGTGTGCGTGTGTGTGTGTCTGTAGAACCTGCTGAGAGAGAGAGAGAGAGAGAGAGGAGACAGAGAGAGACACACACGTGGCAAGGAAGGGAAGGTGAAATGGTTACAACACCGCCTTCGTCAGAAATGAATAAATTTAAAAAGTAATATATCTATGTATATGAAGTTTTTCACTCGCTGGTTTCTTTCTCGTTGCTGTAAAAATCGTCTTCGATCGCGCAGTTTAAGAGAAGATAGAGAGAAGAAACAACGATAGATGAGGGCCGTGAGATGTGCCGTAAATGCTTAGAAGAAGAGAAGAGGTTGTGGATGAAAATGTAAATGGAATAATCTTGTACAACAGAGAACAAACGCGGTAAAATTAAGAGGCACGATATGGATCTCAAAATAATGATTATGGAACAACCGGAGTGAAATACAGAATGGCTTTTGCGTAAATTTGCATAATAGAAAAATATGCTGATTATTTGTTTGTATATATATATATATATATATATATATATATATATATATATATATATATATATATATATATATAAATATATATATATATATATATAATAATAACAGGATAAACAATAACAGGATAAACAAGAGAGTTGGAAACTAACGAAACAAAAGCAACGACAGACCACAAGTTTATATTGTAAATATATCCGTAATCTTATGGACCTCACCATTGAGAATTCCCCAATCACAAACTTGTCATTCAGCACTGATAAATTAATACTGAAGAGAAATATCTCTGTGGGCCCCCTGACTATATTCAGCAGCGAACTATGAGGAGAGAAGTATTTGTAAAGGACACTTTAGTGAAGTCACTGCGGTAAAGCGATCAATAAATAGCAAAGTGTTTACTTATGAGTTACTTATAGAAAGTGACTGCTGGGTTTCCAAGCGAAAGGAATCAGAGGTAGAATGGGAAATTCAAAAGTGATCTCTCTCTCTCTCTCTCTCTCTCTCTCTCTCTCTCTCTCTCTCTCTCTCTCTATTGTGCAGGGTGGTAAAGCAAGGGAAAGTATTCAGTCTAAAAGAAATATTGCTTTTCTCTCTCTCTCTCTCTCTCTCTCTCTCTCTCTCTATTGTGCAGGGTGGTAAACCAAGAAAAGTATTCAGTCTAAAAGAAATGTTGCTCTCTCTCTCTCTCTCTCTCTCTCTCTCTCTCTCTCTCTCTCTCTCTCTCTCTCTCTCTCTCTCTCTCGCCGAAAGTTTCAATTAGCAATGCTGATTCCTGTTTTCGGTCAAGGTGCGGCATGTTTCAATGTAAAATTTATTTCTGGATGTTTTATCCCTTCTCTTGGGGTCGGATTGCCCAATGGATTCGTCAGCTATTTAGACATACCAGGTATGACTTCGTGTAACCTGCTGTACTTGACTGGGACCTGGATTTCTCTGTGTTTTGTACGAAATAGCGTTTTCTTATATCGAGAGAAATTCATTCTTACGTTCAAGAA
>NC_089788.1:3455501-3465501 GCF_040412425.1 Macrobrachium rosenbergii | reverse complement strand
TGTTTATATTTGCAGTCTTTAATTTGTATAAATGTCAGGTTAAAGTTCGGTTTCAGAAAAGAAAACTAGTGTGCCGGCTTTCTCTGTCCGTCCGCACTTTTCTCTGTCCGCCCTCAGATCTTAAAAACTAACGAGACTAGAGGGCTGCAAATTGGTATGTTGGTCACCCACCCTCCAATCATCAAACATACCAAATTGCAACCCCCTAGCCTCAGTAGTTTTTATTTTATTTAAGGTTAAAATTAGCCATAATCGTGCCTCTGGCAACGCAACAACACAGGCCGCCACGGCCGGTTGAGAGCTTTATGGGCCGCGGCTCATACAGCATTATACCAAGACCACCGAAGGATAGATCTATTTTCGATGGCCTTGATTATGCGCTGTACAGAAAACTCGTTGCGCCGAAGAAACTTCGGCGCATTTTTTACTTGTTTAATTCTGGCTTTTAAAGTTAGGACTTGTTACGTAACCTTGCAGTGACCTTTAAGACCAAACGTAAGGTTTTCCAAAAGAAATAGCGAGGGATACCCCGCCCCCCTTAGGATTAAAGCGCTGTTAAAGGAAGTAATACAAGTAAACAGCTTCCTCATTTATCTCTTAGTTGAAGGAGCGTGGTTTTCCGGTTGTCGTAATTAAAATCCTTTGGCGTTTGTTGAATGAAGTCTCTTGATTCTTAGCCTGAGGGGATGGTGGCTTAACTGCACCTTCGCCATTGACGTTAAGTTCAGTCCTGTAGCCTTTCAAAGAGCCAGTGTTATCATTCATTTCTGTAGTCCTTCAAAGAACAAGTGTTATCATTCATTTCTGTAGTCCTTCAAAGAACAAGTGTTATCATTCATTTCTGTAATCATTCAAAGAACAAGTGTTATCATTCATTTCTGTAGTCCTTCAAAGAACAAGTGTTATCATTCATTTCTGTAGTCCTTCAAAGAACAAGTGTTATCATTCATTTCTGTAGTCCTTCAAAGAACAAGTGTTATCATTCATTTCTGTAATCATTCAAAGAACAAGTGTTATCATTCATTTCTGTATTCAAAGAACAAGTTTATCATTCATTTCTGTAGTCCTTCAAAGAACAAGTGTTATCATTCATTTCTGTAGTCCTTCAAAGAACAAGTGTTATCATTCATTTCTGTAGTCCTTCAAAGAACAAGTGTTATCATTCATTTCTGTAGTCCTTCAAAGAACAAGTGTTATCATTCATTTCTGTAGTCTTTCAAAGAACCAGTGTTATCATTCATTTCCCTGGATCGATCTCCCTGTCAGTACAATGACTGATAAGGTTATAATGTATCATCATTATACATTACATAGTCATTACCCCGTCCAACCGTGGATCGATCTCCCTGTCAGTACAATGACAGATAAGGTTATAATGCATCGTCATTATATACTACTTAGTCATTACACTGTCCAACTGTGGCTCGATCTTCCAATTAGTACAATGACCGATCAGGTTATAATGTCACCTTTAAACGTCCTCCACTAATTACGTGAAATTTCGTAAAGTCGTGACGTAATTCGTTGCGTTATAGTTATCTTAAATTTGAAATGGTCAAGCCAGAGAGAGAGAGAGAGAGAGATCCTAAACTTGCTTCTGTAGTACTGATATATTTTTGAGGTTTCCTGGGGTTTTATCGCTTCTCTGATGTTGACCTTAATATGCCAGTTTTATTCAGACTTGATTGAGTTTTCTTTATCTTCAGAGTGATTGCTAGTAAAATCTCTCTCTCTCTCTCTCTCTCTCTCTCTCTCTCTCTCTCTCTCTCTCTCTCTCTCTCTTGTGCAGGGTGGCAAAGCAGGGAAAAGAATTCTGTATTTAAGAAATTTTGCTTCTCTCTCTCTCTCTCTCTCTCTCTCTCTCTTGTGCAAAGTGGTAAAGCAAGGCAATTTATTCAGAGTAAAATATATTGCTTCTCTCTCTCTCTCTCTCTCTCTCTCTCTCTCTCTCTCTCTCTCTCTCTCTCTCTCTCTCTGGCCCATACACACACAAATTAAGCCAGCCACCATTAATTTAGCAAAATGTAGATAAGGCTAACTTTTATCACTTCCCGGGGGAATCCCCTTTAATTTCTCATTTGAAAGGACATTAGTGTATTTAGATTAACCTGTTTACCCGATTGTGTGGCTTCCACTGGTTTTAATTTTTCATTAAAAGTATAATTTTTTTAGTTTTCTGTTAAAGAAAACTATTGTGCCAGCTATGTCTGTCCGTCCGAACTTTATTCTGTCCGCACTTTTTCTGTCCGCCCTCAGATCTTAAAAACTACTGAGGCTAGAGGGCTGCAAATTGGTATGTTAATCATCCACCCTCCAATCATCAAACATACCAAATTGCAGCCCTCTAGCCTCAGTAGTTTTTATTTTATTTAAGGTTAAAGTTAGCCATAATCGTGCTTCTGGCAACGATATAGGATAGGCCACGACCGGGCCGTTGTTAAAGTTTCATCGGCCGCTGCTCATACAGCATTATACCGAGACCACCGAAAGGTAGATCTATTTTCAGTGGCCTTGATTATACGCTGTAGCGGCTGTACAGAAAACTCGACTGCGCCGAAGAAACTTCGGTTCATTTTTACTTCCTTACTCTCAATTTCAATTTCCCTCTTAGCCCTGAGTGACCTCATAGGTCCCTGCGTTTGGCCTTTGGCCTGAAGTTTATTTATATTCCAGTTCGTCATCTTTCCCATTAACTTGACCTTTAAGGCTTTAGTTAATGGTCTAGCTCCCATTGAATGGGCTAATTTAGTGGAGTACTTCAGGCGTATTTCAGAATAAAACTCATGCGGTATTTTCCCTTCTCAAACTTGAATCATTCATTTTTCACCCTAAGTTCATCCTTTGTTTAGTCCGCTTCCATTGGCTTTATATAACAAGTTTTCTTTTTTTATTTATTTTTTTTTTCATAGGAGGTCGCTTTGATGAATGTTGAATAATGCAAAATTTGTTTGACCATTCAGTTGCAGATGTGCACATGGCTGTTTGCTTTTTATTGAATGGCATTAGTTCTTTGTCTGTGACAGCACATTTCTGGCGTTGTATGTCAAAGTTTACTTTATATATACATATATATACACACATACATACATATATACATACATACATACATAAATATTTATACATACATATACTCGTATATATGTGTGTGTTTGTGTGTATACATATATGTACAATATGCAATTACGATGAATCATGAAGCAGTTTGTTGCTGTTTACAAATTAGTTTGGGAAGTACCTTAGCACATTTCAAACTCTCTCTCTCTCTCTCTCTCTCTCTCTCTCTCTCTCTCTCTCTTATTTAGCAGTGTGGCAAAGCAGAGAAAAGTTTTCAGTCCAAAAGAAACATTGCTTCTCTCTCTCTCTCTCTCTCTCTCTCTCTCTCTCTCTCTCTCTCTCTCTCTCTCTCTCTTTTCTTGTGTGTGGGGGGTTAAAGCAAAGAAAAGAGTATTCAACTGAAAGGTCTCTCTCTCTCTCTCTCTCTCTCTCTCTCTCTCTCTCTCTCTCTCTCTCTCTCTCTCTCTTGTGTGTGCAGGGGTTAAAGCAAAGAAAAGAGTATTCAATTGAAAGGTCTCTCTCTCTCTCTCTCTCTCTCTCTCTCTCTCTCTCTCTCTCTCTCTCTCTCTCTCTCTCTCTTTGTGTGTGCAGGGGGTTAAAGCAAAGAAAAAGTATTCAATTGAAAGGTCTCTCTCTCTCTCTCTCTCTCTCTCTCTCTCTCTCTCTCTCTCTCTTATTGTGCCGGGTGGCAAAGCAAAGAAAAGAAAATCTGTTCAATCTAAAAGAAACATTGCCATGTTTTTAAGAAACCTAGGTTTGTATGGACACAATGTCACCATGCTCAATAGCTGACAGGTTGTTTTATGGTTCCGTCAAGACCAGGCGTCCTGGAGACCCCAAGGAGAATATCCTTTGTTGTTTTACAGTGCATTTGCTGAAATAAAAATGTTTTAGGTGGGTTTCAGTACGTGTTTCAGCCAGGGAGGGCTTGCGCTAATACGAATGGTGTTATCTGGTTATTATTATTATTATTATTATTATTATTATTATTATTATTATTATTATTATTATTATTATTATTATTATTATTATTCAGAAGACGAACCCTATTCATATGGAACAAGCCCACCACAGGGGCCATTTACTTGAAATTCAAGCTTCCAAAGAATATATTATTATTATTATTATTATTATTATTATTATTATTATTATTATTATTATTATTATTATTATTATTATTATTATTATTATTATTATTATTATTATTCATTAAGATGAACCTTATTATTCATTCATATTATTATTATTCAGAAGATGAACCAAGCATATGGAACAAGCCCACCACAGGGCCGTTCACTTGGAATTCAAGCTTCCGAAGATTATTGTGGTGTTCATTCGAAAGAAGTAACTGAAAGTAAAGGGAAATGCAGAAAGAGGAGATAAGTTACTACAAAACAGATAAATCAGCAAATTAATAGATAAATAAAAATTCAAGTAAAATATTAAAATATAAGTTGTGTCATACTTTTAGTGATTTTTTTTTTTTTTTAGTTTTCTGTAAAAGGAAACTATTGTGCCGGCTTTGTCCTTCCGTCCGCACTTTTTCTGCCCGCCCTCAGATCTTAAAAACTGCTGAGGCTAGAGGGCTGCAAATTGGTATGTTGATCATCCACTCTCCAATCATCAAATTTTCAGATTTTCCCCATTGCAGTAAGGAAACTATTTCACTGTATTATTTTCATATATGTTCAGTAAATTGTATCATATGTTTCTACATTCCACCTTCTTTTGTTTCGACTCCGTGCTGTCAGTTTGCTAAACTATTTCACTGTTATTTTTTATATGTTCAGTCAATTATATTATCATTTATTTCCTCATTCTACCTTCTTTTAGTTTCGACCTTGTACCGTCAGTTTGCTAAACTATTTCACTTTTATTTCTTTATATGTTCAGTCAATTACATTATCATATATTTCCCCATTCTATTTTCTTTTAGCTTCGACTTTGTACTGTCAATTTGCTAAACTATTTTACTGTTATTTTTTTACATGTTCAGTCAATTATATTATCATATATATTACCTCATTCTACCTTCTTTTAGCTTCTTCGACGCTTGTAATATCAGTTTGAATAAATGAATAGCTAGGTAGATGCAGACAGGCTAATAAATCATTCACTGAATAATATTTTCTTCCTGCTGATCTTTCCATCACACACACACACACACACACGAAAGCTTATTAAGATATTTCCGTCTTCAGTCTCCCGTAGGTTGATTATTTATATATGCGAAAATATTTGCATAATGTTTTGTGTGTCCCTTAGAAATCTTTTCCCAGCCAGATATCAGAGCCGCTTTGCTCAGGGGCCTCCTCCCCCCACCCCCCCTCGGTACTTTAGGGAGTAGAAGAATAAAAGAGCTGTCGACTGTGTAGGATTTAGGGGGTCCTTGACTGTTTTAACGAGAGAGAGAGAGAGAGAGAGAGAGAGAGAGAGAGAGAGAGAGAGAGAGAGAGGGTATTGGCTGTACTTTCAAAGCACCTTGCAATCTCCAGCTTTATCTCTTTATCCCGTCTGGTTTATGATCTTGCCAGCTTCTCTGAGTTATTCTCATGTAAATGAAGTTCATAAATGAGATAAATTGGTTTTCAGTACTTGATGTACACGCTGTATTGATGATCTTAACTGAAAGTTACAGTATATATATATATATATATATATATATATATATATATATATATATATATATATATATATATATATATATATATATATATGCGTGTATCACAAACAGGTTGAAAACAAGTCGAAGACAGAAAGTGAGTAATGAACCTTCAAATCAAATCACATGAAGCATCAGTGACAACTACCAATAAGTTGCCGACTTGTATTCAACAAGTTTTTTATTTGTGTGCAATAGTTGCCGACTTGTTTATGACATGTTGGTGATGTGTTTGCAATAAGTTGAGACTTGTTTATGACATGTTGGTGATGTGTTTTGAATAAGTTGCCGACTTGTTTATGACATGTTGGTGATGTGTTTGCAGTAAGTTGCCGACTTGTTTGTTATGTGTTTGCAATAAGTTGCTTACTTGTTTATGACATGTTTGGGATGTGTTTGCAATAAGTTGCCGACTTGTTTATGACATGTTTGTGATGTGTTCAGTAAGTTGCCGACTTGTTTATGACATGTTCTACTGCAATTTGGAGAAAACTTTACGTCTACTTTTCTCGGATAAGCGAAAGTTACCTTTCTTTTTTTAATCATCAAAAGCTAACTTAGTAGTTTCTGTAATGTATGACAAAATGAGTTCAAGGCGAGAAAGTTAAACAACTTCAGCTAAACTTCCTCCAGTTTCGGTTGAGCAAAGGCGTATTAGAAAATTATTTAGGCGAAATAAATTTCCTGATAAAAAAACTAAAATATACGCATAGTAGCACGTCATAAAATGGAGAAACAAATCCACAGTCGTGCATCTGTACAGATGTATTTAAAAAATCAGAGAGCTTTCGAGAATCGGTACGATTCCCCTTTTAAGTGTCGAAAGCTCTCTCTTGTAGCTTTATTTTTAAGTATGTTTGTACAAGTGCTTTTCTCCCATTTCTCACCAGACGCCAGGTAAAGCTATCAAGATTACCAGTTGTCCTGTTTCAGGAATTCCTCCGTATCTTCAGGTACATTATCAGTCGTCCTGTTTCAGGAATTCCCTCCGTATCATTATCAGTCGTCCTGTTTCAGGAATTCCCTCCGTATTATCAGTCGTCCTGTTTCAGGAATTCCTCCGGGTAATTATCGGTCGTCCTGTTTCAGGAATTCCCTCTTCTTCAGGTACATTATCAGTCGTCCTGTTTCAGGAATTCCCTCCGTATCTTCAGGTACATTGCCAGTCGTCCCCTGTTTCAGTCGTCCTGTTTCAGGAATTCCTCCGTATCTTCAGGTACATTATCAGTCGTCCTGTTTCAGGAATTCCCTCCGTATCTTCAGGTACATTATCCTGTTTCAGTTTCAGGAATTCCCTCCCCTGTATCTTCAGGTGCATTGTCAGTCGTCCTGTTTCAGGAATTCCCTCCTTATCTTCAGGTACATTATCAGTCGTCCTGTTTCTCGGTTTCAAATTCCCTCCGTATCTTCAGGTACATTATCGGTCGTCCTGTTTCAGGAATTCCCTCCGTATCTTCAGGTACATTATCAGTCGTCCTGTTTCAGGAATTCCTCCGTATCTTCAGGTACATTATCAGTCGTCCTGTTTCAGGAATTCCCTCCGTATCTTCAGGTACATTATCGGTCGTCCTGTTTCAGGAATTCCCTCCGTATCTTCAGGTACATTATCAGTCGTCCTGTTTCAGGAATTCCCTCCGTATCTTCAGGTACATTATCAGTCGTCCTGTTTCAGGAATTCCCTCCGTATCTTCAGGTACATTATCAGTCGTCCTGTTTCAGGAATTCCCTCCGTATCTTCAGGTATCATTCCTCCGTATCTTCAGTCAGTCGTCCTGTTTCAGGAATTCCTCCGTATCTTCAGGTACGTTATCAGTCGTCCTGTTTCAGGAATTCCCTCCGTATCTTCAGGTACGTTATCATTCGTCCTGTTTCAGGAATTCCCTCCGTATCTTCAGGTACGTTATCAGTCGTCCTGTTTCAGGAATTCCCTCCGTATCTTCAGGTACATTGTCAGTCGTCCTGTTTCAGGAATTCCCACCGTATCTTCAGGTACATTGTCAGTCGTCCTGTTTCAGGAATTCCCTCCGTATCGTCAAGTACAGAGTCCGTCCTGATGCAGCTATTTAGTTCTGTCTTCAGGTACATTATCATCGTTTCTCCAAACTTCCCAGTGTTTCAGGAATTCCCTCCGTATCTTCAGGTACGAATGCACTGTACTTCAATACGGATCAGTCCACAGGAATTCCCTGAAGGGCTGATTATCAGTCGCCTGTTTCAGGATTTCTTTGGAAAAGACTAAACCCGTCTTCATGCTTCACAACTTTTCAGAATTCCTCCGATAAATTATCAAGACCTGTTTCAGGAACTGTCAGGTACCAGTCGTCCTCTTTCAGGAATTCCTCCGTCTTCAGGTACATTATCAACCCTGTTTCAGGGAATTCCTGTATCTTCAGGTACATTATCTGAAATTCCTCCGATCTGGTACGTTATCTGGAAGCCTTGTGAGTGTTTAGCTTGATTTGCCTGTGGCTGTGAACCTTTACCTGTGTTCACCCTGAATCTTCGATTATCAGTCGTCCTGTTTCAAGAATTCCCTCCGTATCTTCAGTACGTTATCAGTATTTTTCGGGAATTCTGAAAGATTTGTGTGTGTTTCTTCAGGTAATTTCATATTGAATGTGAGGGTTTTATATCGTCAATTGTTCCTAAGGCAATTTTTTTCCAGTTTAAATTGGTCATTTGATTTCCTGATAGAACTATTTTTCCTTATTAACATGAGCGAGAGAGAGAGGGTAAATGCAAGACGAACTGTCAGGACCAGAGTGCGTCAGCAACAACCTTCAGAGAGAGATTCGATCTGTTATGTGAGTGTTTAGCTTGATTTGCCTGAGAACCTTTACCTGTGTTCACTGTATCCACGCGAAAGATGGAAATTTAAAATACGTCTACTTCGGGGAGCGATTTTTTTTTTTTTTTGAAGAAGAAGAAGAAGAAGAAGAAAACTCCTGACATTATGTTGAGTGTCGTTCCATAATGGAAATTTAAAGATATATTCGTTTTTTTTTTTTTTTTTTTTGAAGATGCTCTCCTCTTGATCTCTCTCTCTCTCTATAAATACTCTCATTATATATATATATATATATATATATATATATATATATATATATATATATATATATATATATTTACTGTACAAAGGTTTCAAAGTGCCCATATATAAGTTAGTTACTCTCAATTTCCTTACCAGCGCTGAATGACCTCATAGGTCCCAGTACTTGACCTTTGGCCTAAATTCTATATTCAATTCAATTCAATTCAAGACCATGGTTTTATTTTGGCAGATAGATGGAATTACTTGTACGTTGACCGTCCACAAAAAAAAAACAACTCTGGGAGGCCATACGCCATTAAATGAGGTTATCAAGTATCTAAAACAAATTAGTGCGTGACCAGATAAAAGGTTTGCCTTGTAAAGTGACTGATAACTTTTATATTGCAACTCTTGGTTTTTTTTTTTATTACTTAATTCCAAAGTTTCTTCTCTTTAACGTCTGATTGTTAACACTTACTTGTTCAGTATGTGTTAGTGTAATGAAAATGTCGACTGTAGAATTTGCTGTATGATTTTAAGGAAGGAAAATAAAAAAAAGGAATATTGCTAAGATATCTATAATAATAAAATCCAAGTTAGTCTTGTTTGTCCTTCCTGGGTGACAGTAGGGGAGACATGACACAGCCACCCACCCCCTGCAAACCTGTTTGTCCGCCCCGGGTTGGAGGCGAGTAGGGGGAACTGGAGGGTAGAGGAGACATCCACCCTCCTCCTGCAAACTTGTTTGTCCGCCCCGGGTGCGGGCGGTGTAGGTAGGGGAGCGGGAGGGGGTAGGGGAGACATCCACCTTCCTCCAGCAAACCTGTTTGTCCGGCCCTGGGGTGTTCCACAGAACACATATTTTTTCACGGGTTTAAGATAAAAGAGAAATGATACCAGATCTATCATCATTTTCTCCAAGAGTTCACCTTTCTGTTGGGTCACAATTAGACAACCTTCCTCACCGTGGACCCACGGGGAGGGTAGGGTAGGGTCGAAAGAGGGGGGAAAGGGGGAGAGGGTAAGGAACATCGAAAAGAAAGAAGAACGACCAATAGACAGACGCCATGAGAAGACGAGACAAGGGAAATGGTTATATAAAAGAATGAGAGGGGGGGTAGAACCTCACCCAGTAAGGAGGTGAAGGGCGCTCTCTTTATTTTGATAAGGACCTCTTCGTCAGAACTTCACTGCCAGTTACCGCACCTCCGCGCCCAGTTTCCGTCCATCGTATTAATTGGAAAAGGGGGAAC
>NC_089788.1:3393001-3450501 GCF_040412425.1 Macrobrachium rosenbergii | reverse complement strand
TTAAAAAAAAGATAAATTGGATGATTTTATTATGTATTAGCAATCAAAATTATTTTTTTATGACAACTTTATTGAAAAAGGACCTTTTCATGAGATAAAGCGTCCTTGATTCCTTTCTGAATCGGTGAGAGACTGTTGAAGAATCCTACATAGTTATCCGTGAGGATTTTGACGAATTTCCCCGTTAGGAGTTAGTGCTGTCAGTGCGCCTCATGCTGTGCCCTGTAGGCATTACTTAAGGTTCTTTGCAGCGTCCCTTCGGCCCCTAGCTGCGACCCCTTTCATTCCTTTTACTGTACCTCCATTCATATTCTCTTTCTTCCATCTTACTTTCCACCCTCTCTAACAATTGATTCATAGTGCAACTGCTTTGAGGTTTTCCTCCTGTTACACCTTTCAAACCTTCTACTCTCAATTTCCGTTTCAGCTCTGAATGACCTCTTAGGTCCCAGTCCTGGTCCTTTGGCCTAAACTCTATAGTCCATTCCATTCCATTTTGAAAAATGTCTTTTATTATTTGGAGAGATTAATCAAAGGCTCAGTCGTATTTAAATTTTTATCGGAACACACGAAGTATATATTTATATTTTCGGTTATATGGCGCGCGACTTTAATTTTTTTTTTTTTTTTACTTTTTTTTAAACTGGAATGGAGAAATCAAAAGCAAAAAATAAATCTCGCATATGGAACGTTTGCAAGAGAGAAATAATCTAGTTGCCAACGACGAGAACCCCTCTTCAACATGCCTCTGAATTTCACGTTCCAGCGAATTGCAGAAATATTGCAGTCGTGTATTTAGAAGTTTGAATGGCATTTTGAATTGCAGAAATATTGCAGTCGTGTATTTAGAAGTTTGAATGACATTTTGATGAGGTCTGTTCTGCCGATTGTACTGTTGTATTGTACATAGAATTTAGGCCAAAGGCCAAGCACTGGGACCTATGAGGTCATTCAGCGCCGAAAGGGAAACTGAGAGTAGAAGTTCTGACAGGTGTAACAGGAGGAAAACCTCAAAGCAGTTGCACTATGAAACAATTGTTAGGAGAGGGTTGAGGAAAGTAGGATGGAAGAAAGAGAATATGAAAGGAGGTACAGTAAAAGGAACGAAAGTAGTTGCAGCTTGGGGCTGAAAGCACGCTGCTAAGAACCTTTAGTAATGCCTACAGTGCACCGCCTGAGGTGCACTGACGGTACTACCGCCCTACGAGGGTTCTGCTGATTGGTTGATGGACAAGTTAATCTTTTTTTTTAATAATTGTATAGCATTGTTTATCCTAAATCTTTATCCTGATTCGTGTATAATTAATATTTATGATCAATATCTCTTCATCTCTTCATTCAACTTGACAGATGTTACCCTCAGGAGCCTTCATGACGAAAGTAGACTCCTTCACCGGACCTTCACTAGATGTGAGTTCTTTCGTTTCTTGTTGGGCCTTCACAATATCGACACAGTCTGTTGAAAGTTGGTATCTAAATTGCAATACTTTTGGCATTCTATATATATATATATATATATATATATATATATATATATATATATATATATATATATATATATATATATATATATATATATATATATATATTTGTTCGTTCATTTTTGAGGGCTTCATGAGGAAAGTAGGTCCTTCACGGGGCCTTCACTAAATGTGAGTCCTTTCGTTTCTGCTGGGCCTTCACATTATGGACACATTCTGTTGAAATTCATTACTTAAATTGAAACACTTTTAGCATTTTATTATTCAATTGATCAATATATTAATTAATTAATTTATTTATTTATTTATTTATTTACTCCTATATTTCTTTATTTATTTGTTAGTTCATTCAATTTTGAAGGACCATCCCCCTTCGTGGGCCTTCACAATTTGACACAGTCTGGTGAAGATCCGTATTTCAACTGCAATCACTGTAGCATTTTATTTATGTACATATTTATGTTTTCATGTATTTATTTGTCTATATTTTTATTTACTTATTCATTCATTTACTTATTCATTTTCGAGGGACCATCCCACCTTTCTGACCCTTTTCACGAATTTCCTCTCTGGGCGACCTCATGCAATCAGTACCACCTCTTTAAGTGTCCATCAGACCTTGGAGATCTGTCCATTCATCTGCCATCTACAAAATAATAGTTTTCTTTTAAACTCTACCTCGTCGAGGCCCTGTCATTTCTGGGGGGGTGTCTTTCATCATCCAGGAAGCGAGGGTGTACCTGGGAGGTATTAGTAGTGAAGAGTGTAGAGTGTGTGTGTGTGTGTGTGTGTGTGTGTGTGTGTGTAGGGGTATTCGATACGCTGGTGATAAGCCTTTGTGTAGGCTTTTTGAAAGTTTTCTAGGGTGTTCATCTATATATATATACATACATATATATATATATATATATATATATATATATATATATATATATATATATATATATACATATATATATATATATATATATATATATATATATATATATATATATATATGTATATATATATATATATATAATATAAAAGAAAATAGTTCAACTTGAAATCTTTCCCCTCTCTGAGGACCAGATGAAACTCGACAACGATTTTCTCTTTCCAACAATTGTTGTCAGGAAGAGAATGACTATTCAATACGTTCTGGGCAGAGGAAAGACCCACTACACGTATTATTGGGCACGGAGGACTGCCCAAGCATCACACAGGCATTTAAAAGGATCGTTGGCATAATTGGTTTCTGTTTTGAATGGCAGAGACAAAATCTCCTAAAAATCCGGTTATTGTGACTGGGATTGATGGTGAATTTATTGCGCTGCGATGTGGATGCCTTTGTGCATGCATGCATGCATGCATGAATAACCGGAAATGAATGTATGTATATTTATCAGCTGTTACCTTGAAAATAATTGTTTTGTGTGTATTAGAAATCTAAAATAATTTTTAGATGATAACTCTGTTGATAAAGGCTCTTTCTGCAAAATATCCAAACATTTTGTATAGTTATCATTTATTACTTGAAAAGAAGGTATTTGGATGATTCCATAGAAATTAGATATCAAAAATATTTTTATGACAACTCTTTATTGATGAGGGTCTTTTAGCATACATGTACAAACATGAGTTTTTTGTGTATTTATCATTTGTTACCTTGAAAAGAACCTAAATTGGATGATTTTATATGCATTAGAAATCAAAAATATTTTTTTTATGACAACTCCTTATTGATAAAGACTCTTTCTGCATAAATATCCAAACATGAATGTTTGTATATTTATCAGTTATCACATTAAAAAGAAGATAAATTGGATGATTTTATTATGTATTAGCAATCAAAATTATTTTTTTATGACAACTTTATTGAAAAAGAACCTTTTCATGAGATAAAGCGTCCTTGATTCCTTTCTGAATCGGTGAGAGATTGTTGAAGTATCCTACATAGTTATCCGTGAGGATTTTGACGAATTTCCCCGTTAGGGGTTAGTGCCGTCAGTGCGCCTCATGCTGAGCGCTGTAGGCATTACTTAATGTTCTTTGCAGCGTCCCTTCGGCCCCTAGCTGCGACCCCTTTCATTCCTTTTACTGTACCTCCGTTCATATTCTCTTTCTTCCATCTTACTTTCCACCCTCTCTAACAATTGATTCATAGTGCAACTGCTTTGAGGTTTTCCTCCTGTTACACCTTTCAAACCTTCTACTCTCAATTTCCCTTTCTGAGCTGAATGGCCTCTTAGGTCCCAGTCCTTGTCCTTTGGCCTAAACTCTATAGTCCATTCCATTCCATTTTGAAAAATGTCTTTTATTATTTGGAGAGATTAATCAAAGGCTCAGTCGTATTTAAAATTTTATCGGAACACACGAAGTATATATTTATATTTTCGGTTATATGGCGCGCGACTTTAATTTTTTTTTTTTTACTTTTTTTTAAACTGGAATGGAGAAATCAAAAGCAAAAAATAAATCTCGCATATGGAACGTTTGCAAGAGAGAAATAATCTAGTTGCCAACGACGAGAACCCTCTTCAACATGCCTCTGAATTTCACGTTCCAGCGAATTGCAGAAATATTGCAGTCGTGTATTTAGAAGTTTGAATGGCATTTTGAATTGCAGAAATATTGCAGTCGTGTATTTAGAAGTTTGAATGACATTTTGATGAGGTCTGTTCTGCCGATTGTACTGTTGTATTGTACATAGAATTTAGGCCAAAGGCCAAGCACTGGGACCTATGAGGTCATTCAGCGCCGAAAGGGAAACTGAGAGTAGAAGTTCTGACAGGTGTAACAGGAGGAAAACCTCAAAGCAGTTGCACTATGAAACAATTGTTAGGAGAGGTTGAGGAAAGTAGGATGGAAGAAAGAGAATATGAAAGGAGGTACAGTAAAAGGAACGAAAGTAGTTGCAGCTTGGGGCTGAAAGCACGCTGCTAAGAACCTTTAGTAATGCCTACAGTGCACCGCCTGAGGTGCACTGACAACCTACCGCCCTACGAGGTTCTGCTGATTGGTTGATTGGTCAAGTTAATCTTTTTTTTTATTAATTGTATAGCATTGTTTATCCCAAATCTTTATCCTGATTCGTGTATAATTAATATTTATGATCAATATCTCTTCATCTCTTCATTCAACTTGACAGATGTTGCCCCCAGGGAGCCTTCATGACGAAAGTAGACTCCTTCACGGGACCTTCACTAGATGTGAGTTCTTTCGTTTCTTGTTGGGCCTTCACAATATCGACACAGTCTGTTGAAAGTTGGTATCTAAATTGCAATACTTTTGGCATTCTATATATATATATATATATATATATATATATATATATATATATATATATGTATATATATGTTTGTTCGTTCATTTTTGAGGGGCTTCATGAGGAAAGTAGGTCCTTCCCGGGGCCTTCACTAAATGAAAGTCGCTTCGTTTCTGTTGGGCCTTCACAATATCGACACATTCTGTTGAAATTCATTACTTAATTTGAAATAATTTTAGCATTTTATTATTCAGTTGATTAATATATTAATTAATTTATTTATTTATTTATTTATTTACTCCTATATTTCTTTATTTATCTGTTAGTTCATTCAATTTTGAAGGACCATCCCCCTTCGTGGGCCTTCACAATATGGCAGTCTGGTGAAGGTTCGTATTTAAATTGCAATCACTGTAGCATTTTATTTATGCACATATTTATTTTTTCATGTATTTATTTGTCTATATTTTTATTTAGTCATTCATTTACCTATTCATTATCGAGGGACCATCCCAACTTTCTGACCCTTTTCACGAATTTCCTCTCTGGGCGACCTCATGCAGTCAGTACCTCCTCTTTAAGTGTCCATCAGACCTTGGAGATATGTCCATTCATCTGCCATCTACAAAATAATAGTTTTCTTTTAAACTCTACCTCGTCGAGGCCCTGTCATTTTGGGGGGGGGTGTCTTTCATCATCCAGGAAGCGAGGGTGTACCTGGGAGGTATTAGTAGTGAAGGGTGTAGAGTGTGTGTGTGTGTGTGTGTGTAGGGGGTATTCGATACGCTGGTGATAAGCCTTTGTGTAGGCTTTTGAAAGTTTTCTAGGGTGTTTATCTATATATATATATATATATATATATATATATATATATATATATATATATATATATATATATATATATGTGTGTGTGTGTGTGTGTGTGTGTGTGTGTATTCTATTCTATGAGGAGAGAGAGAGAAACTATATCGTTCATAGAACGGAAAATTGAACGGAGTTTTTATTTTATAAACTGGCGCAATTTACCTCTCTCCATCTACGCTATTTCGAAGCTTTTGGGAATATAAAGGGGCGCGCCGAAATCGTACAAAGTAAAAGGAAGCCATATTTAACGGAAAACTGATTGCCAAAAGAAATTCCGGAATGATGTGTGTGGAATATTTGGGTCCATTTTGCCTGTGCTGAAGAAGGTTTAATTTTTTTTGAAGGTTTAATTTTTTTTATTGAAGGTTTAATTTTTCTTTTACTGAAGGTTTGATTTTTTTACTGAAGGTTTAAATTTTTTTAATGAAGGTTTAAATTTTTTTACTGACGGTTTAAAGTTTGTTTTACTGAAGGTTTAATTTTTTTACTAAGAGTTTAAATTTTTTAATGAAGGTTTAAATTTTTTAGTGAAGGTTAAATTTTTTACTGAATGTTTAAATATTTTTAAATGAAGGTTAAAATTTTTATTCTGAACAGCAGGTTTATTTTACTGTTTTCAGCTGGTTTAAAATTTAATAATAATAATAATAATTAATTAATGAATGTATGTTTAATTTTGACTTTGCTGATAAACCTTGGGTTAGAATAATAATAATAATAATAATAATAATAATAATAATAATAATAATAATAATTAATAATAATAATGTGAAAATTCATACTTAATTAAAGTAAATATTTACTGAATGTTTAAATATTTTTATATATATATATATTAAAATTTTTTATATCATTTACACCCCTTGGTTACTTTACGAATAATAATAATAATAATTTTAAAATAATAATAATAATAATAAAATCATATCATAATAATAATAAATAATAATAATAAATAATAAATTATAATAATAAATTCATTAAATAATATATTAGATATTTCTATAATTTATGATTATCACGTCATATCTACCATAATGGACATTCCGTATATATATATATATATATATTAATATATATATATTTTAATTCTTATATATATATATATATATATGCATATATAATATAAGGTACATTTACACCATTGGATGGGCAGTTTTTAATGACTCATGCTAGACTTATGAGATTTTTTGTAAATTTTCTGTAATAAGGAAAATCTCAAGTCGTTCTGTTTCCTGCTGAAGTCTCGTTGAATAAATATATTTTTAAAATATAATAATAATTATAATAATAATACTCAATTCATTAAATAAGTATCTTAGATATTTCTAAGCAACCATAATTTATGACAGCAATTATCACGTCATTCTACCACAGTCAGGAAAGTGGACACTTCCGTTCTTACCGATGTCTTATTTAATTCCCCATTACTCCATTTTAATTCTTTATTATCTACTCAGTGCGAAATGTCTAATATGCAACAGGTATTAAAATGGAAGGTCCTCAATAGAATTGGATAGTGCAGTGAGTGTAATAGGATTCAACGGTTCCTAATTAGCCTTGTGTCTAGACTTATGGAGCATCCAGTTCTGTGGAAATTTTCTGTAGACGCGACAAGAAAATAGATCAGTCGTTCTGTTTCCTGCTGGGAGAATAGTCATTGCAACAAGAAAATAGATCAGTCGTTCTATTTCCTGCTGGGAGAATAGTCACTGCAACAAAAATAGATCAGTCGTTCTATTTCCTGCTGGGAGAATAGCCATTGCAACAAGAAAATAGATCAGTCCTTCTATTTCCTGCCGGGAGAATAGCCATTGCAACAAGAAAATAGATCAGTCGTTCTATTTCCTGCTGGGAGAATAGCCATTGCAACAAGAAAATAGATCAGTCGTTCTATTTCCTGCCGGGATACTGCAACAAGAAAATAGAGAATAGATTGGTCATTCTATTTCCTGCTAGTCATTGCAACAAGAAAATACATCAGTCGTTCTATTTCCCGCTGGAGAATAGTCATTGCAACAAGAAAATAGAATCCAGTCGTTCTATTTCCTGCCGGGAGAATAGTCATTGCAACAAGAAAAATAGATCAGTCGTTCTATTTCCTGCTGGGAGAATAGCCATTGCAACAAGAAAATAGATTGGTCGTTTCTATTTCCTGCCGGGAGAATAGCCATTGCAACAAGAAAATAGATCAGTCGTTCTATTTCCTGCCGGAGAATAGTCATTGCAACAAGAAAATAGATGTTCTATTTCCTGCTGGGAAATAGTCACTGCAACAAGAAAATAGATCAGTCGTTCTATTTCCTGCCGGGAGAACAGTCATTGCAACAAGAAAATAGATCAGTCGTTCTATTTCCTGCTGGGAGAATAGTCACTGCAACAAGAAAATCATCAGTCGTTCTATTTCCTGCTGGGATAACAGTCATTGCAACAAGAAAATCTTTTCCTGCTGGGAGATCATTGCAGTCCAGTTCTATTTCCAAGAAATGATTGGTCCTATTTCCTGCTGGGAAATAGCCATTGCAACAAGAAAATAGATCAGTCGTTCTATTTCCTGCTGGGAGAACAGTCATTGCAACAAGAAAATAGATCAGTCGTTCTATTTCCTGCTGGAGAATAGTCATTGCAGGGAGAATAGTCATTGCAACAAGAAAATAGATTGGTCGTTCTATTTCCTGCTGGGAGAATAGCCATTGCAACAAGAAAATAGATCAATTTCCTGCTGGGAGATTGTCGTTCTATTTCCTGCTGGGAGAATAGCCATTGCAACAAGAAAATAGATCAGTCGTTCTATTTCCCCTGGGAGAATAGTCATTGCAACAGAAAATAGATCAGTCGTTCTATTTCCTGCTGGGAGAATAGCCATTGCAACAAGAAACTAGATCAGTCGTTCTATTTCCTGCTGGGAGAATAGCCATTGCAACAAAGAAAATAGATTGGTCGTTCTATTTCTGCTGGGAGAATAGTCATTGCAACAAGAAAATAGATTGGTCGTTCTATTTCCTGCTGGGAGAATAGTCATTGCAACAAGAAAATAGATTGATCTATTTCCTGCTGGGAGAATATTCTTGCAACAAGAAAATAGATCAGTCGTTCTATTTCCTGCTGGGAGAATAGTCATTGCAACAAGAAAATAGATCAGTCGTTCTATTTCCTGCTGGGAGAATAGTCATTGCAACAAGAAAATAGATTGGTCGTTCTATTTCCTGCTGGGAGATTATAGATCATCATTCTATTTCCAACAAGAAAATAGATTGGTCGTTCTATTTCCTGCTGGGAGAATAGCCATTGCAACAAGAAAATAGATCAGCGTTTCTGTTTCCTGCTGGAGAATAATTGCAACAAGAAAATAGATTGGTCGTTCTATTTTCCTGCTGGGAGAATAGCCATTGCAACAAGAAAATAGATCAGTCGTTCTATTTCTGCTGGGAGAATAGTCATTGCAACAAGAAAATAGATTGGTCGTTCTATTTCCTGCTGGGAGAATAGTCATTGCAACAAGAAAATAGATTGGTCGTTCTATTTCCTGCTGGGAGAATAGTCATTGCAACAAGAAAATAGATTGGTCGTTCTATTTCCTGCTGGGAGAATAGTCATTGCAACAAGAAAATAGATTGGTCGTTCTATTTCCTGCTGGGAGAATAGGATTGCAACAAGAAAATAGATTGGTCGTTCTATTTCCTGCTGGGAGAATAGTCATTGCAACAAGAAAATAGATTGGTCGTTCTATTTCCTGCTGGAGAATAGCCATTGCAACAAGAAAATAGATTGGTCGTTCTATTTCCTGCTGGGAGAATAGTCATTGCAACAAGAAAATAGATTGGTCGTTCTATTTCCTGCTGGGAGAATAGTCATTGCAACAAGAAAATAGATTGGTCGTTCTATTTTCCTGCTGGGAGAATAGTCATTGCAACAAGAAAATAGATTCGTTCTATTTCCTGCTGGGAGAATAGTCATTGCAACAAGAAAATAGATTGGTCGTTCTATTTCCTGCTGGGAGAATAGTCATTGCAACAAGAAAATAGATTGGTCGTTCTATTTCCTGCTGGGAGAATAGTCATTACAACAAGAAAATAGATTGGTCGTTCTATTTCCTGCTGGGAGAATAGTCATTGCAACAAGAAAAGATTGGTCGTTCTATTTCCTGCTGGGATGGGAGTCATTGCAACAAGAAAATAGATTGGTCGTTCTATTTCCTGCTGGGAGAATAGTCATTGCAACAAGAAAATAGATCAGTCGTTCTATTTCCTGCTGGGAGAATAGTCATTGCAACAAGAAAATAGATTGGTCGTTCTATTTCCTGCTGGGAGAATAGTCATTGCAACAAGAAAATAGATCAGTCGTTCTATTTCCTGCTGGGAGAATAGTCATTGCAACAAGAAAATAGATTGGTCGTTCTATTTCCTGCTGGGAGAATAGTCATTGCAACAAGAAAATAGATTGGTCGTTCGATCCAGTCGTTCTATTTCCTGCTGGGAGAATAGTCATTGCAACAAGAAAAATAGATTGGTCGTTCTATTTCCCTGCTGGGAGAATAGTCATTGCAACAAGAAAATAGATCAGTCGTTCTGTTCCTGCTGGGAGAATAGTCAAACAAGAAAATAGATCAGTCGTTCTCTGTTTCCCGCTGGGAGAATAGTCATTGCAACAAGAAAATAGATCAGTCGTTCTATTTCCTGCTGGGAGAATAGCCATTGCAACAAGAAAATAGATCAGGTCGTTCTATTTCCTGCTGGAGAATAGTCATTGCAACAAAGAAAATAGATTGGTCGTTCTATTTCCTGCTGGGAGAATATTCATTGCAACAAGAAAATAGATTGGTCGTTCTATTTCCTGCTGGGAGAATAGCCATTGCAACAAGAAAATAGATCAGTCGTTCTATTTTCCTGCTGGGAGAATAGTCATTGCAACAAGAAAATAGATTGGTCGTTCTATTTCCTGCTGGAGAATAGCCATTCAACAAGAAAATAGATCAGTCGTTCTATTTCCTGGGGAGAATAGTCATTGCAACAAGAAAATAGATTGGTCGTTCTATTTCCTGCTGGGAGAATAGTCATTGCAACAAGAAAATAGATTGGTCGTTCTATTTCCTGCTGGGAAATAGAAACAAGAAAATAGATCAGTCGTTCTATTTCCTGCTGGGAGAATAGTCATTGCAACAAGAAATAGCAACAAGAGAATAGTCATTGCAACAAGAAAATTGGTCGTTCTATTTCCTGCTGGGAGAATAGTCATTGCAACAAGAAAATAGATCAGTCGTTCTATTTCCTGCTGGGAGAATAGCCATTGCAACAAGAAAATAGATTGGTCGTTCTATTTCCTGCTGGGAGAATAGTCATTGCAACAAGAAAAATAGATTGGTCGTTCTATTTCCTGCTGGGAGAATAGCCATTGCAACAAGAAAATAGATCAGTCGTTCTATTTCCTGCTGGGAGAATAGCCATTGCAACAAGAAAATAGAGATTTCCTGCTGGGAGAATAGTCATTGCAACAAGAAAATAGATCAGTCGTTCTATTTCCTGCTGGGAGAATAGTCATTGCAACAAGAAAATAGATCAGTCGTTCTATTTCCTGCTGGGAGAATAGTCATTGCAACAAGAAAATAGATCAGTCGTTCTGTTTCCTGCTGGGAGAATAGTCATTGCAACAAGAAAATAGATTGGTCGTTCTATTTCCTGCTGGGAGAATAGTCATTGCAACAAGAAAATAGATCAGTCGTTCTATTTCCTGCTGGGAGAATAGCCATTTGCAACAAGAAAATAGATCAGTCGTTCTATTCCTGCTGAGAGAATAGTCATTGCAACAAGAAAATAGATCAGTCGTTCTATTTCCTGCTGGGAGAATAGTCATTGCAACAAGAAAATAGATCAGTCGTTCTATTTCCCGCTGAGAGAATAGCCATTGCAACAAGAAAATAGATCAGTCGTTCTATTTCCCGCTGAGAGAATAGCCATTGCAACAAGAAAATAGATCAGTCGTTCTATTTCCCGCTGAGAATAGCCATTGCAACAAGAAAATAGATCCAGTCGTTCTATTTCCTGCCGGAGAATAGTCATTGCAACAAGAAAATAGATCAGTCGTTCTATTTCCCGCTGAGAGAATAGCCATTGCAACAAAGAAAATAGACAGTCGTTCTGTTTCCTGCTGGAAATGGTTCTAGAGAATAGCCATTGCAACAAGAAAATAGATCAGTCGTTCTATTTCCCCATTGCAGCAAGAAAATGATCAGTCGTTCTAGAGAATAGCCATTGCAACAAAAAATAGATCAGTCGTTCTATTTCCTGTTCTATTTCCTGCTGGGAGAATATTGCAACAAGAAAATAGATCAGTCGTTCTATTTCCCGCAGAGAATAGCCATTGCAACAGAAAATAGATCAGTCGTTCTATTTCCTGCTGAGAGAATAGCCATTGCAACAAGAAAATAGATCAGTCGTTCTATTTCCTGCCGGGAGAATAGCCATTGCAACAAGAAAATAGATCAGTCGTTCTATTCCCGCTGAGAGAATAGCCATTGCAACAAGAAAATAGATCAGTCGTTCTATTTCCTGCTGGGAGCAACAAGAAAATAGATCCATCGTTCTATTTCCTGCCGGGAGAACAGTCATTGCAACAAGAAAATAGATCCAGTCGTTCTATTTCCCGCTGAGAGAATAGCCATTGCAACAAGAAAATAGATTCGTTCTATTTCCGCTGGGAGAATAGCCATTGCAACAAGAAAATAGATCAGTCGTTCTATTTCCTGCCGGGAGAATAGCATTGCAACAAGAAAATAGATCAAAGAATAGCCATTGCAACAAGAAAATAGATCAGTCGTTCTATTTCCTGCTGGGAGAATAGCCATTGCAACAGAAAAATAGATGTCGTTCTATTTCCTGCCGGGGACAAGAAAATAGATCAGTCGTTCTATTTCCCGCTGAGAGAATAGCCATTGCAACAAGAAAATAGATCAGTCGTTCTATTTCCTGCTGGGAGAATAGCCATTGCAACAAGAAAATAGATCAGTCGTTCTATTTCCTGCCGGGAGAACAGTCATTGCAACAAGAAAATAGATCAGTCGTTCTATTTCCCGCTGAGAGAATAGCCATTGCAACAAGAAAATAGATCAGTCGTTCTATTTCCTGCTGGGAGAATAGCCATTGCAACAAGAAAATAGATCAGTCGTTCTATTTCCTGCCGGGAGAATAGCCATTGCAACAAGAAAATAGATCAGTCGTTCTGTTCCTGCTGGGAGAATAGCCATTGCAACAAAGAAAATAGATCAGTCGTTCTATTTCCTGCTGGGAGAATAGCCATTGCAACAAGAAAATAGAAGTCGTTCTAAGAACAGTCAGCAACAAGAAAATAGATCAGTCGTTCTATTTCCCGCTGATTTTGCAACAAGAAAATAGATCAGTCGTTCTATTTCCTGGAGAATAGCCATTGCAACAAGAAAATAGATCAGTCGTTCTATTTCCTGCCGGGAGAATAGCCATTGCAACAAGAAAAATAGATCAGTCGTTCTATTTCCTGCCGGGAGAATAGCCATTCTATTTCTGCAACAAGAAAATAGATCAGTCGTTCTATTTCCTGCTGGGAGAATAGCCATTGCAACAAGAAAATAGATCAGTCGTTCTATTTCCTGCCGGGAGAATAGCCATTGCAACAAGAAAATAGATCAGTCGTTCTATTTCCTGCCGGGAGAATAGCCATTGCAACAAGAAAATAGATCAGTCGTTCTATTTCCTGCTGGGAGAATAGCCATTGCAACAAAGAAAATAGATCAGTCGTTCTATTTCCTGCTGGGAGAATAGCCAACAGAAAAATAGATCAGTCGTTCAAGAATAGCAAGAAAATAGATCAGTCGTTCTATTTCCTGCTGAGAATAGCCATTGCAACAAGAAAATAGATCAGTCGTTCTATTTCCTGCCGGATAGCCATTTACAAGAAATAGATCAGTCAGTTCTATTTCACCTGAGAGAATAGCCGTTGCAACAAGAAAATAGATCAGTCGTTCTATTTCCTGCTGGGAGAATAGCCATTGCAACAAGAAAATAGATCAGTCGTTCTATTTCCCTGCTGGGAGAATAGCCATTGCAACAAGAAAATAGATCAGTCGTTCTATTTCCTGCTGGGAGGGGTAGCCATTGCAACAAGAAAATAGATCAGTCGTTCTATTTCTGCCGGAGAATAGCCATTGCAACAAGAAAATAGATCAGTCGTTCTATTTCCTGCCGGGAAAGAATAGCCATTGCAACAAGAAAATAGATCAGTCGTTCTGTTTCCTGCTGGAGAATAGCCATTGCAACAAAAAATATTTTCTATTTCCTGCTGGGAGAATAGCCATTGCAACAAGAAAATAGATCAGTCGTTCTATTTCCTGCTGGAATAGCCAGAACAAGAAAATAGATCAGTTGCTCCATTTCCTCTGCCGGGAGAACAGTCATTGCAACAAGAAAATAGATGAGTCGTTCTATTTCTGCTGAGAATAGCCATTGCAACAAGAAAAATAGATCAGTCGTTCTATTTCCTGGGGTTGGGAGAATAAATTGACAACAAGAAAATAGATCAGCCGTTCTATTTCCTGCCGGGAGAATAGCCATTGCAACAAGAAAATAGATCAGTCGTTCCCATTTCCTGCCGGGAGAATAGCCATATTGCAACAAGAAAAAATGAGTCGTTCTATTTCCGGGAGAATAGCTATTGCAACAAGAAAATAGATCAGTCGTTCTATTTCCACCCAGAATAGCCATTGCAACAAGAAAATAGATCAGTCGTTCTATTTCCCGCTGAGAATAGTTGCAACAAGAAAATAGATCAGTCGTTCCCATTTCCTGCCTGGGAGAATAGCCATTGCAACAAGAAAATAGATCAGGTCGTTCTATTTCCCGGGAGAATAGCCATGAAAATAGACTGGGGCCGTTCTATTTCCACCCGGGAGAATAGCCATTGCAACAAGAAAATAGATCAGTCGTTCTATTTCCTGCCGGGAGAATAGCCATAACAAGAAAAATAGATGCAACAAGAAAATAGATCAGTCAGTTCTATTTCCCGCTGGGAGAATAGCCATTGCAACAAGAAAATAGACTCAGTCGTTCTATTTCCTGCTGGGAGAATAGCCATTGGCAACAAAAAATAGATCATTGTTCTATTTCCTGCCGGAGAATATTATCTAGACTGTGGCGTTCTATTTCCGTCAAGAAACAAGAAAATCAGCCGTCTGGCATTTCCCAAGCCGGGAGAATAGCTACTGCAACAAGAAATAGATCAGTCGTTCTATTTCCTGCTAGCTTATTGGAGAATAACAAGAAAATAGATCAGTCGTTCTAACAAGAAAATAACAATAGATCAGTCGTTCTATTTCCTGCTGGGATTTGAGAATAGTCATTGCAACAAGAAAATAGATTGGTCGTTCTATTTCCTGCTGGGAGAATATCATTGCAACAAGAAAATAGTTCTATTTCCCGCTGAAGAATAGCCATTCTATTTCCCTGCTGGGAGAATAGCCATTGCAACAAGAAAATAGATCAGTCGTTCTGTTTCCCGGGAGAATAGTTCAACAAGAAAATAGATTTTCCCCGCTGGGAGAATAGCCATTGCAACAAGAAAATAGATCAGTCGTTCTATTTCCTGCTGAGAATAGCATTTAAACAAGAAAATGATCAGTCGTTCTATTTCCTGCTGGGAGAATAGTCATTGCAACAAGAAAATAGATTGGTCGTTCTATTTCCTGCTGGGAGAATAGTCATTGCAACAAGAAAATAGATTGGTCGTTCTATTTCCTGCTGGGAGAATAGCCATTGCAACAAGAAAATAGATCAGTCGTTCTATTTCCTGCTGGGAGAATAGTCATTGCAACAAGAAAATAGATCAGTCGTTCTATTTCCTGCTGGGAGAATAGCCATTGCAACAAGAAAATAGATCAGTCGTTCTTTCCTGCTGGGAGAATAGCCATCAACAAGAAAAATAGATTGGTCGTTCTATTTCCTGCTGGAGAATAGCCATTGCAACAAGAAAATAGATCAGTCGTTCTATTTCCTGCTGGGAGAATAGCCATTGCAACAAGAAAATAGATCAGTCGTTCTATTTCCTGCTGGGAGAATAACTTGCAACAAGAAAATAATCAGTCGTTCTATTTCCTGCTGGGAGAATAGCATTGCAACAAAAATAGATCAGTCGTTCTATTTCCTGGCTGCTGGGAGAATAGCCATTGCAACAAGAAAATAGATTGGTCGTTCTATTTCCTGCTGGGAGAATAATTGCAACAAGAAAATAGATCAAATCGTTCTATTTCCTGCCATTGCAACAACAAGAAAATAGATCAGTCGTTCTATTTCCTGCTGGGAGAATAGCCATTGCAACAAGAAAATAGATTGGTCGTTCTATTTCCTGCTGGGCAACAAGAGAATAGATCATTGCAACAAGAATAGAAAATAGATCAGTCGTTCTATTTCCTGCTGAAGAATAGCCATTGCAACAAGAAAATAGATCAGTCGTTCTATTTCCTGCTGGGAGAATAGCCATTGCAACAAGAAAATAGATCAGTCGTTCTATTTCCTGCCGGGAGAATAGCCATTGCAACAAGAAAATAGATCAGTCGTTCTATTTCCTGCTGAGAATAGCCATTGCAACAAGAAAATAGATCAGTCGTTCTATTTCCTGCTGGAGAATAGCCATTGCAACAAGAAAATAGATCAGTCGTTCTATTTCCTGCTGGGAGAATAGCCATTGCAACAAGAAAATAGACTCAGTCGTTCTATTTCCTGCTGGAGAATAGCCATTGCAACAAGAAAATAGATCAGTCGTTCTATTTCCTGCTGGGAGAATAGCCATTGCAACAAGAAAATAGATCAGTCGTTCTATTTCCTGCTGGGAGAATAGTCATTGCAACAAGAAAATAGATCAGTCGTTCTATTTCCCGCTGGGAGAATAGCCATTGCAACAAGAAAATAGATCAGTCGTTCTATTTCCTGCTGGGAGAATAGCCATTGCAACAAGAAAATAGATCAGTCGTTCTATTTCCTGCCGGAGAATAGTCATTAGATCCGAGCAACAATAGAAAAAAATAGATCAGTCGTTCTATTTCCTGCCGGAGAATAGCCATTGCAACAAGAAAATAGATCAGTCGTTCTATTTCCTGCTGGGAGAATAGCCATTGCAACAAGAAAATAGATCAGTCGTTTCTATTTCCTGCTGGGAGAATAGCCATTGCAACAAGAAAATAGATCAGTCGTTCTATTTCCTGCTGGGAGAATAGCCATTGCAACAAGAAAAATAGATCGTTCTCGTTTTTCCTGCTGGGAGAATAACCATTGCAACAGAAAATAGATCAGTCGTTCTATTTCCTGCTGGGAGAATAGCCATTGCAACAAGAAAATAGATCAATTCGTTCTATTTCCTGCTGGGAGAATAGCATTGCAACAAGAAAATAGATCAGTCGTTCTATTTCCTGCTGGGAGAATAGCCATTGCAACAAGAAAATAGATCAGTCGTTCTATTTCCTGCCGGGAGAACAGTCATTGCAACAAGAAAATAGTCATTGCAACAAGAAACTAGATCAGTTTCTATTTCCCGCTGAGAGAATAGCCATTGCAACAAGAAAATGAGATTTCCATGAGCCATTGCAACAAGAAAAATAGATCAGTCGTTCTATTTCTGCCGGGAGAATAGCCATTGCAACAAGAAAATAGATCAGTCGTTCTATTTCCTGCTGGGAGAATAGTCATTGCAACAAAGAAACTAGATCAGTCGTTCTATTTCCGCCGAGAGAATAGCCATTGCAACAAGAAAATAGATCAGTCGTTCTATTTCCTGCTGCTTGCAACAAGAAATGAATAGTTCCTGCTGGAGAATAGCCATTGCAACAAGAAAATAGATCAGTCGTTCTATTTCCCTGCCGGAGAACAGTCATTGCAACAAGAAAATAGATCAGTCGTTCTATTTCCCGCTGAAGAATAGCCATTGCAACAAGAAATAGATCAGTCGTTCTATTTCCTGCTGGAGAATAGCCATTGCAACAAGAAAATAGATCAAATGGTTCGTTCTATTTCCTGCCGGGAGAATAGCCATTGCAACAAGAAAATAGATCAGTCGTTCTATTTCCCGCTGAGAATAGCCATTGCAACAAGAAAATAGATCAGTCGTTCGATATTTCCTGCTGGGAGAATAGCCATTGCAACAAGAAAATAGATCAGTCGTTCTATTTCCTGCCGGGAGAATAGCCATTGCAACAAGAAAATAGATCAGTCGTTCTATTTCCCGCTGAGAATAGCCATTGCAACAAGAAAATAGATCAGTCGTTCTATTTCCTGCTGAGAGAATAGCCATTGCAACAAGAAAATAGATCAGTCGTTCTATTTCCTGCCGGGAGAACAGTCATTGCAACAAGAAAATAGATCAGTCGTTCTATTCCCGCTGAGAATAGCCATTGCAACAAGAAAAATAGATCAGTCGTTCTATTTCCTGCTGGGAGAATAACCATTGCAACAAGAAAATAGACTAGAATATGCATTGCAACAAAAATAGATCCAGTCTATTTCCTGCTGGAGAGAATAGCCAGTTGCTGGGAGAATAGCAAGAAAATAGACTAGTCGTTCTATTTCCTGCCGGGGAGAATAGCCATTGCAACAAGAAAAATAGATGAGTCGTTCTATTTCCTGCTGGGAGAATAGCCATTGCAACAAGAAAATAGATCAGTCAGTCATCTATTTCCTGCCGAGAATAGCCATTGCAACAAGAAAATAGATCAGTCGTTCTGGCTTCCTATTTCCATTAGCAGCAACAAGAAAATAGATCAGTCGTTCTATTTCCTGCCGGGAGAATAGCCATTGCAACAAGAAAATAGATCAGAGTCGTTTCTATTTCCTGCTGGGAGAATAGCCATTTGCAACAAGAAAATAGATCAGTCGTTCTATTTCCTGCTGGGAGAATAGCCATTGCAACAAGAAAATAGATCAGTCGTTCTATTTCCTGCCGGGAGAATAGCCATTGCAACAAGAAAATAGATCAGTCGTTCTATTTCCTGCTGGGAATAGCCATTGCAACAAGAAAAATAGATCAGTCGTTCTATTTCCGCGCTGGGAGAATAGCCATTACAACAAGAAAATAGAGACCCGGGAGAATAGCCATTGGCAACAAGAAAATAGATCAATTTCCTGCCGGAAATAGATTAAACAAGAAAATAGATCAGTCGTTCTATTTCCTGCGGGAGAATAGCCATTGCAACAAGAAAATAGACTCAGTCGTTCTATTTCCTGCTGGGAGAATAATAGCTACTGCAACAAGAAAATAGATCAGTCGTTCTATTTCCTGCTGAGAGAATAGCCATTGCAACAAGAAAAAGGAAATAGATCAGTCGTTCTATTTCCTGCCGGGAGAATAGCCATTGCAACAAGAAATAGATCAGTCGTTCTATTTCCTGCGGGAGAATAGCCATTGCAACAAGAAAATAGATCAGTCGTTTCTATTTCCTGCCAGGAGAATAGCCATTGCAACAAGAAAATAGATCAGTCGTTCTATTTCCTGCCGGGGAGAATAGCCATTGCATTAAAGAAAAATAGATCAGTCGTTCTATTTTCCTGCTGGGAGAATAATGACTTGCAACAAAAAAATAGATCAGTCGTTCTATTTCTGCTGAGAATAGTCACTGCAATAAAACTGATGATCGTTCTATTTCCTGCCGGGAGAATAGCCATTGCAACAAGAAAATAGATCAGTCGTTCTATTTCCTGCTGGGAGAATAGTCATTACAACAAGAAAATAGATTGGTCGTTCCTATTTCCTGCTGGGAGAATAGTCATTGCAACAAGAAAATAGATTGGTCGTTCTATTTCCTGCTGGGAGAATAGTTTTTGCAACAAGAAAATAGATCAGTCGTTCTATTTCCTGCTGGGAGAATAGTCATTGCAACAAGAAAATAGATTGGTCGTTCTATTTCCTGCTGGGAGAATAGTCATTGCAACAAGAAAATAGATTGGTCGTTCTATTTCCTGCTGGGAGAACAGTCATTGCAACAAGAAAATAGATCAGTCGTTCTATTTCCTGCCGGGAGAATAGTCACTGCAACAAGAAAATAGATCAGTCGTTCTATTTCCGCTGGGAGAATAGTCATTGCAACAAGAAACTAGATCAGATTTCCCGCTGATAATAGCCATTGCAACAAGAAAATGGATCAGTCGTTCTATTTCCCGCTGAGAGAATAGCCATTGCAACAAGAAAATAGATCAGTCGTTCTATTTCCTGCCGGGAGAATAGTCACTGCAACAAGAAACTAGATCAGTCGTTCTATTTCCTGCTGGGAGAATAGTCATTGCAACAAGAAACTAGATCAGTCGTTCTATTTCCCGCTGGGAGAATAGCCATTGCAACAAGAAAATAGATCAGTCGTTCTATTTCCTGCTGAGAATAGCCATTGCAACAAGAAAATAGATCAGTCGTTCTATTTCCTGCTGAAGAATAGCCATTGCAACAAGAAAATAGATTGTTCTATTTCCTGCTGAAATAGCCATTGCAACAAGAAAATTCAGTCGTTCTATTTCCTGCTGGGAGAATAGCCATTGCAACAAGAAAAATAGATCAGTCGTTCTATTTCCTGCTGGGAGAATAGCCATTGCAACAAAAATAGATCAGTCGTTCTGTTTCCTGCTGGGAGAATAGCCATTGCAACAATTGAAAATAGATCAGTCGTTCTATTTCCTGCTGAGAATAGCCATTGCAACAAGAAAATAGATCAGTCGTTCTGTTTCCCGCTGGGAGAATAGCCATTGCAACAAGAAAATAGATCAGTCGTTCTATTTCCCGCCGGAATAGCCATTGCAACAAGAAAATGGATCAGTCGTTCTATTTCCCTGCTGAGAATAGCCATTACCCAGCAACAAGAAAATAGATCAGTCGTTCTATTTCCTGCTAGAATAGCCATTGCAACAAGAAAATAGATCAGTCGTTCTGTTTCCCTGCTGGGACAAAGAAAATAGATCAGTCGTTCCCATTTCCTGCTGGGAGAATAGTCATTGCAACAAGAAAATAGATCAGTCGTTCTATTTCCTGCTGAGAGAATAGCCATTGCAACAAGAAAATAGATCAGTCGTTCTATTTCCCGCTGAGAATAGCCATTGCAACAAGAAAATAGATCAGTCGTTCTATTTCCTGCTGGGAGAATAGCCATTGCAACAAGAAAATAGATCAGTCGTTCTATTTCCTGCTGGGAGAATAGCCATTGCAACAAGAAAATAGATCAGTCGTTCTATTTCCCTTTGGAGAATAGCCATTGCAACAAGAAAATAGATCAGTCGTTCTATTTCCTGCTGGGAGAATAGCCATTGCAACAAGAAAATAGATCAGTCGTTCTATTTCCTGCCGGGAGAATAGCCATTGCAACAAGAAAATAGATCAGTCGTTCTATTTCCCGCTGAGAGAATAGCCATTGCAACAAGAAAATAGATCAGTCGTTCTATTTCCTGCTGGGAGAATAGCCATTGCAACAAGAAAATAGATCAGTCGTTCTATTTCCTGCCGGGAGAATTAGTCATTGCAAAAGAAAATAGATCAGTCGTTCTATTTCCTGCTGGGAGAATAGCCATTGCAACAAGAAAATAGATCAGTCGTTCTATTTCCTGCCGGGAGAATAGCCATTGCAACAAGAAAATAGATCAGTCGTTCTATTTCCTGCTGGGAGAATAGCCATTGCAACAAGAAAAATAGATCAGTCGTTCTATTTCCTGCTGCAAGGAGAATAGCCATTGCAACAAGAAAATAGATCAGTCGTTCTATTTCCTGCTGAGAGAATAGCCATTGCAACAAGAAAATAGATCAGTCGTTCTATTTCCTATTAGCCATTGCAACAAGAAAAATAGATCAGTCGTTCTATTTCCTGCCGGGAGAATAGCCATTGCAACAAGAAAATAGATCAGTCGTTCTATTTCCTGCTGAGAGAATAGCCATTGCAACAAGAAAATAGATCAGTCGTTCTATTTCCTGCTGGGAGAATAGCCATTGCAACAAGAAAATAGATCAGTCGTTCCATTTCCTGCCGGGAGAATAGCCATTGCAACAAGAAAATAGATCAGTCGTTCTATTTCCTGCTGGGAGAATAGCAACAAGAAAATAGATCAGTCGTTCTATTTCCTGCTGGGAAATAGCCATTGCAACAGAAAATAGATCAGTCGTTCTATTTCCTGCCGGGAGAATAGCCATTGCAACAAGAAAAATAGATCAGTCGTTCTATTTCCTGCCGGAGAATAGCCATTAGAAAATAGATCAGTCGTTCTATTTCCTGCTGGGAGAATAGCCATTGCAACAAGAAAATAGATCAGTCGTTCTATTTCCTGCTGGGAGAATAACCATTGCAACAAGAAAATAGATCAGTCGTTCTATTTCCTGCCGGAGAATAGCCATTGCAACAAGAAAATAGATCAGTCGTTCTATTTTCCTGCTGGGAGAATAGCCATTGCAACAGAAAATAGATCAGTCGTTCTATTTCCTGCAGAATAGCCATTGCAACAAGAAAATAGATCAGTCGTTCTATTTCCTGCTGGAGAATAGCCATTGCAACAAGAAAATAGATCAGTCGTTCTATTTCCTGCCGGGGAGAATAGCCATTGCAAATAGATCAGTCGTTCTGTTTCCTGCTGGGAGAATAGCCATTGCAACAAAATAGAAAATAGACTCGATCGTTCTATTTCAGAAAAATGCTGGGAGAATAGCCATTGCAACAAGAAAATAGATCAGTCGTTCTATTTCCTGCTGGGAGAATAGCCATTGCAACAAGAAAATAGATCAGTCGTTCTATTTCCTTAACTGGGAGAATAGCCATTGCAACAAGAAAATAGATCAGTCGTTCTATTTCTGCCGGAGAAAGAATAGCCATTGCAACAAGAAAATAGATCAGTCGTTCTATTTCCTGCCGGGAGAATAGCCATTGCAAACAAGAAAATAGATCAGTCGTTCTGTTTCCTGCTGGAAGGCAGCCGAGAATAGCGTTCTATTTCCTGCTGGGAGAATAGTCAAACAAGAAACAAGAAAATAGATCAGTTGCATTTCCTCTGCAGAACAGTCAGAAAAGAAAGGATAAGAAAAATAGATGAGTTTCTATTTCTGCTGGGAGAATAGCCATTGCAACAAGAAAATAGATCAGTCGTTCTATTTCCTGGGGTAGCCATATTGCAACAAGAAAAGATGAGTCGTTCTATTTCCGCTGAGAATAGCTATTGCAACAAGAAAATAGATCAGCCGTTCTATTTCCCGCCCATTGCAACAAGAAAATAGGGTTCTATTTCTGAGAATAGCCATTGCAACAAGAAAATAGATCAGTCGTTCCCATTTCCTGCCCCGGGAGAATAGCCATTGCAACAAGAAAAAATAGATCAGCTCGTTCTATTTCTGCCGGGAGAATAGCCAACATTGCAACAAGAAAATAGACTGGGGCCGTTCTATTTCCACCCTGGAGAATAGCCATTGCAACAAGAAAATAGATCAGTCGTTCTATTTCCTGCTGAGAATAGCCATGCAACAAGAAAAATAGATCAGTCGTTCTATTTCCTGCTGGGAGAATAGCCATTGCAACAAGAAAATAGATCAGTCAGTTCTATTTCCTGCTGGGAGAATAGCCATTACAACAAGAAAATAGATCAGTCGTTCTATTTCCTGCTGGGAGAATAGCCATTGCAACAAGAAAATAGATCTGTCGTTCTATTTCCTGCCGGAGAATAGCCATTGCAACAAGAAAATAGACTGTGTCGTTCTATTTCCTGCCGGGAGAATAGCCATTGCAACAAGAAAATAGATTCGTTGTTCTATTTCCTGCCGAGAATAATAGCCGGGAAGAAACAGATCAGCCGTCTGGCTTCTGCCGGGAGAATAGCTACTGCAACAAGAAATAGATCAGTCGTTCTATTTCCTGCTGGGAGAATAGCTTAGACTTGTTCCTATTTCCTGCTGGAGAAGAAACAAGAAACAGTGGGGCGTTCTTTCTCGCCGGGAGAATAGCCATTGACAACAAGGAAATAGATCAGTCGTTCTATTTCCTGCTGGGAGAATAGCCACCGCAACAAGAAACTAGATCAGTCGTTCTATTTCCTGCTGGGAGAATAGCTGACAACAAGAAAATAGATCAGTCAGTTCATTTCCCGCTGAGAGAATAGCCGATTACAACAAGAAAATAGATCAGTCAGTCTATTTCCCGCTGGGAGAATAGCCATTCAAGAAAATAGATCTGTTCTATTTCCCGCTGAGGCAACAAGAAACTAGATAGTCCAGAGAATAGCCATTGCAACAAGAAAATAGATCAAGTCGTTCTGTTTCCCGCTGGGTAAGAAAATAGACTGGCCGTCATTGTAACAAGAAAAAATAGTTCTATTTCGAATAGTGCAACAAGAAATAGTTTCTATTTCCCGCTGGGAGAATAGTCATTTGCAACAAGAAAATAGATCAGTCGTTCTATTTCCTGCCGGGAGAATAGCCATTGCAACAAGAAAATAGTCAGTCGTTCTATTTCCGCTGAGAGAATAGCCATTGCAACAAGAAAATAGATTGGTCGTTCTATTTCCGTTGGGAGAATGCTGCAACAAGAAAATAGATATTCATTTCCCCAACGAGAATAGCTATTGCAACAAGAAAATAGATTGGTCGTTCTATTTCCTGCTGGAGAATAGCCCATTGCAACAAGAAAATAGATCAGTCGTTCTATTTCCTGCTGGGAGAATAAATATTGCAAATAAGAAATAGTCGTGCTCCTATTTCTGCAAAACAGTCATTGCAACAAGAAAATAGATCAGATTTCTATTTCCTGCTGGGAGAATAGTCATTTGCAACAAGAAAATAGATTGGTCGTTCTATTTCCTGGGAGAATAGCCATTGCAACAAGAAAAATAGATAGTCATTGCCGGGAGAATAGCCACAACAAGAAAATAGATTGGTCGTTCCTGCTGAGAGAATAGTCATTGCAACAAGAAAATAGATTGGTCGTTCTATTTCCTGCTGGGAGAATAACCATTGCAACAAGAAAATAGATCAGTCGTTCTATTTCCTGCTGGGAGAACAGTCATTGCAACAAGAAAAATAGGAGTCAGTCGTTCTGGTAAAATACAGGGGTCAGATCAGTCGTTCTATTTGCTGGGAGAATAACCATTGCAATCAGTCGTTCATTTCCGCCGGAGAATAGATGGTCGTTCTATTTCCCGCTGGGAGAATAGTCATTGCAACAAGAAAAAATAGATCAAAGAAAATAGATCTATTTCCTGCTGGGAGAATAGCCATTGCAACAAGAAAATAGATCAGTCGTTCTATTTCCTGCTGAGAGAATAGTCATTGCAACAAGAAAATAGATCAGTCGTTCTATTTCCTGCTGGGAGAATATTGCACAAGAAAATAGATTGGTTCCATTTCCCTGCTGAGAGAATAGTTCTGCACAAGAAACTAGATCAGTTTCCTGCTGGGAGAATAGCCATTGCAACAAGAAAAAATCAGTCGTTCTATTTCCTGCTGGAGAGTAATAGTCATTGCAACAAGAAAACAGATTGGTCGTTCCCTATTTCCTGCTGAGAGAATAGCCATTGCAACAAGAAAATAGATTGAGTCGTTCTATTTCCTGCTGGAGAATAGCTACTGCAACAAAGAAAATAGATCAGTCGTTCTATTTCCTGCTGGGAGAATAGTCATTGCAACAAGAAAATAGATCAGCCGATTGGGGAGAATCGTGCAACAAGAAAATAGATCAGTCGTTCCCATTTCCTGCTGGGAGAATAGTCATTGCAACAAGAAAAAATAGAGATTGAGTCCAAATAAGAAATAGATGTTTCTATTTCCAAGAATAGCATTGCAACAAGAAAATAGATCAGTCGTTCATTTGCATACAAGAGAAATAGATCAGTCATGTTCCCATTTCCTGCTGGGAGAATAGTCACTGCAACAAGAAAGACTATGTTCTATTTCCTGCTGAGATTAGCTACATAACAAGTCGTTCTATTTCCTGCTGGGAGAATAGTCATTGCAACAAGAACTGTCGTTCTATTTCCAAGTCAGAGAATAGCCATTGCAACAAGAAAACAGACTCGTTCTTTCCGCTGAGAGAACCATTGCAACAAGAAAAATGGATGCCAGTCGTTCTCAAGAAACAGATTTCCTGCTGGAGAATAGCCATTGCAACAGAAAATAGATCAGTCGTTCTATTTCCTGCTGGGAGAATCACTGCAACAAGGAAATAGACTGGCCAACTGTTCCTATTTCCTGCTGGAGAATAGAATAGCGTTCTATTTGCACAGTCAGAAAATAGATCAGTCGTTCTATTTCCCGCTGGAGAATAGCCATTGCAGCAAGAAGAAAATAGATCAGTCGTTCTATTTCCGCTGAGAGGGAGAAATAGATCAGTCACTGTTTCCGCTGAAGAATAACAAGAAAAGCTTCAGATCAGTCGTTCTATTTCCTGCTGAAGGTGAGAGAATCAGTCGTTCTGTTCCGCTGAGAGAATAGCCACAAGAAAAATAGATCAGTCGTTCGATTTCCTGCTGGGAGAATAGCCATTGCAACAAAAATAGATCGGTCGTTCCATTTCCCGCTGAGAGAATAGCCATTGCAACAAGAAAAATAGATCAGAGTCGTTCTATTTCCTGGAGAGAATAGCCATTGCAACAAGAAAATAGATCAGTCGTTCTGTTTCCCTGCCGGGAGAATAGTCATTTGCAACAAGAAAATAGATCAGTCGTTCATGTTCCCGCTGGGAGAACAGCCATTGCAACAAGAAAATAGATCAGTCGTTTTCTATTTCCTGCCGAGAGAATAGCGATTTGCAACAAGAAAATAGATCATCGTTCTATTTCCTGCCGGGAGAATAGCCATTGCAACAAGAAAATAGATCCAGTCGTTCTGTTTCCCCTGGGAGAATAGCCATTGCGGCAAGAAAATAGATCAGTCGTTCTGTTCCGCTGGGAGAATAGCCATTGCAACAGTGAAATAGATCAGTCGTTCTATTTCCTGCCGGGAGAACAGTCATTGCAACAAGAAAATAGATCAGTCGTTCTATTTCCCGCTGAGGAAAATAGCCATTGCAACAAGAAAAAATAGATCAGTCGTTCCATTTCCTGCTGAGAGAATAGCCATTGCAACAGAGAAAATAGATCAGTCGTTCTATTTTCCTGCAGGGAGAATAGCCATTGCAACAAGAAAATAGATCAGTCGTTCTATTTCCCGCTGAGAGAATAGCCATTGCAACAAGAAAATAGATCCAGTCGTTCTATTTCCTGCTGAGAGAATAGGCCATTGCAACAAGAAAAATAGATCAGTCGTTCATATTTCCTGCCGGGAGAACAGTCATTGCAACAAGAAATAGGGGATCAGTCGTTCCATTTCCTAAAGGGGAGAATAGCGCTGGGTGAGAGAATAGCCATTACGAAACAGAAAATAGATCAGTCGTTCTATTTCCTGCTGGGAGAATAGCCATTGCAACAAGAAAATAGATGAGTCGTTCTATTTCCTGCCGGAAGAATAGCCATTGCAACAAGAAAATAGATCAGTCGTTCTATTTCCTGCTGGAATAGCCATTGCAACAAGAAAAATAGATCAGATCGTTCTATTTCTGCTGAGAAACCATTGCAACAAGAGTAAATAGATCAGTCGTTCTGTTTCCGCAGGGAGAATAGCCATTGTCAACAAGAAAATAGATCAGTCGTTCTATTTCCCGCTGAGAGAACCAGCCATTGCAGAAAATAGATCAGTCGTTCATTTTCCCACCCCGGGAGAATAGCCATTGCAACAAGAAAATAGATCAGTCGTTCATTTCCTGCCGGGAGAACAGTCATTGCAACAAATAGATCAGTCGTTCTATTTCCGCTGAAGAATAGCCATGCAACAAGAAAATAGATCAGTCGTTCTATTTCCTGCTGGAGAATAGCCATTGCAACAAGAAAATAGATCAGTCGTTCTATTTCCACTGCCGGGAGAATAGCCATTGCAACAAGAAAATAAAATCAGTCGTTCTATTTTCCTGCCGGAGAATAGCCATTGCAACAAGAAAATAGATGAGTCGTTCTTTCACTGGGAGAATAATACGCAACAAAGAAAATAGATCAGTCGTTCTATTTCCTGCTGGGAGAATAGCCATTGCAACAAGAAAATAGATCAATTTCCTGCTGGAGAATAGCCATTGCAACAAGAAAATAGATCAGTCGTTCTATTTCCTGCCTGGGAGAATAGCCATTGCAACAAGAAAATAGATCAGTCGTTCTATTTCCTGCTGGGAGAATAGCCATTGCAACAAGAAAATAGATCAGTCGTTCTATTTCCTGCTGAGAGAATAGCCATTGCAACAAGAAAATAGATCAGTCGTTCTATTTCCTGGAGAATTTCAAGAAAATAGATCAGTCGTTCTATTTCCTGCTGGGAGAATAGCCATTGCAACAAGAAAATAGATCAGTCGTTCTATTTCCTGCTGAGAGAATAGTCATTGCAACAAGAAAATAGATCAGTCGTTCTATTTCCTGCTGGGAGAATAGCCATTGCAACAAGAAAATAGATCAGTCGTTCTATTTCCTGCTGGGAGAATAGCCATTGCAACAAGAAAATAGATCAGTCGTTCTATTTCCTGCTGGGAGAATAGCCATTGCAACAAGAAAATAGATCAGTCGTTCTATTTCCTGCCGGGAGAATAGTCATTGCAACAAGAAAATAGATCAGTCGTTCTATTTCCTGCTGGGAGAATAGCCATTGCAACAAGAAAATAGATCAGTCGTTCTATTTCCTGCTGAAGAATAGCCATTGCAACAAGAAAATAGATCAGTCGTTCTATTTCCTGCTGGAGAATAGCCATTGCAACAAGAAAATAGATCAGTCGTTCTATTTCCTGCCGGGAGAATAGCCATTGCAACAAGAAAATAGATCAGTCGTTCTATTTTCCTGCTGGGAGAATAGCCATTGCAACAAGAAAATAGATCAGTCGTTCTATTTCCTGCTGGAGAATAGCCATTGCAACAGAGAAAATAGATCAGTCGTTCTATTTCCTGCTGGGAGAATAGCCATTGCAACAAGAAAATAGATCAGTCGTTCTATTTCCTGCCGGGAGAATAGCCATTGCAACAAGAAAATAGATCAGTCGTTCTATTTCCTGCGGGGAGAATAATTGCAACAAGAAAATAGATCAGTCGTTCTATTTCCTGCTGGGAGAATAGCCATTGCAACAAGAAAATAGATCAGTCGTTCTATTTCCTGCTGGGAGAATAGCCATTGCAACAAGAAAATAGATCAGTCGTTCCATTTCCTGCTGGGAGAATAGCCATTGCAACAAGAAAATAGATCAGTCGTTCTATTTCCTGCCGGGAGAATAGCCATTGCAACAAGAAAATAGATCAGTCGTTCTATTCCTGCCGGGAGAATAGCCATTGCAACAAGAAAATAGATCAGTCGTTCTATTTCCTGCTGGGAGAATAGCCATTGCAACAAGAAAATAGATCAGTCGTTTCTATTTCCTGCTGGGAGAATAGCCATTGCAACAAGAAAAAATAGATCAGTCGTTCTATTTCCTGCTGGAGAATAGCCATTGCAACAAGAAAATAGATCAGTCGTTCTATTTAGTGGGAGAATAGCCTTACAACAAGAAAATAGATCAGTCGTTCTTTTCCTGCTGGGAGAATAACCATTGCAACAAGAAAATAGATCAGTCGTTCTATTTCTGAGAGAATAGCCATTGCAACAAGACCCGGGAGAATAGCAACAAGAAAATAGATTCTGAAAAATAGATGTGTTTATTTCCTGCCGGAGAATAGCCATTGCAACAAGAAATAGGGGATCAGTCGTTCCATTTCCTGGGGAATAGCCAGCTTGCAACAAGAAAATAGATCAGCTCGTTCTATTTCCTGCTGGGAGAATAGCCACGTACAATAAGAAAATAGATGAGTTCTATTTCCTGCTGGAGAATAGCCCAACAAGAAAATAGATCCGTTCTATTTCCTTTGGCCTAAACTCTATAGTCCATTCCATTCCATTTTGAAAAATGTCTTTTATTATTTCCAGAGATAATAAAAGGCTCGGTCGTATTTAAATTTTTACGGAACACACGAAGAGTATTTATATTTTCTACTATATAACAAGAAAATAGATTCGTTATTTCCTGCTGGGAGAATAGCCATTGCAACAAGAAAATAGATCAGTCGTTCTATTTCCTGCTGGGAGAACGGGAGAATCCATTGCAACAAGAAAATAGATCAGTCGTTCTATTTCCTGCCGGGAGAATAGTCATTGCAACAAGAAAATAGAATAGCCATTGCAACAAGAAAATAGATCAGTCGTTCTATTTCCTGCTGGGAGAATAGCAACATTGCAACAAGATTGCAACAAGAAAATAGATCAGTCGTTCTATTTCCTGCCGGGAGAATAGCCATTGCAACAAGAAAATAGATCAGTCGTTCTATTTCCTGCTGGGAGAATAGCCATTGCAACAAGAAAATAGATCAGTCGTTCTATTTCCTGCTGGGAGAATAGCCATTGCAACAAGAAAATAGATCAGTCGATTTCCGCTGGGAGAATAGCCATTGCAACAAGTTCTATTTCCTGCCGGGAGAATAGTCATTGCAACAAGAAAATAGATCAGTCGTTCTATTTCCTGCTGCAACAAGGAGAATCGTTCATTGCAACAAGAAAATAGATCAGTCGTTCTATTTCCTGCTGGGAGAATAGCCATTGCAACAAGAAAATAGATCAGTCGTTCTATTTGCCGGGAGAATAATTGCAACAAGAAAATAGATCAGTCGTTCTATTTCCTGCCTGGGAGAATAGCCATTGCAACAAGAAAATAGATCAGTCGTTCTATTTCCTGCGGAGGGAGAATAGTCGTTCATTGCAACAACAAGAAAATAGATCAGTCGTTCTATTTCCTGCTGGGAGAATAGCCTACCCTATTTCCTGCCGGGAGAATATTGCAACAAGAAAATAGATCAGTCGTTCTATTAGCCTGAGAATAGCTGCCGGGAGAATAGCCATTGCAACAGAGAGCCGGAGAATATGCAACAAGAAAATAGATCAGTCGTTCTATTTCCTGCTGCCGGGAGAATAGCCATTGCAACAAGAAAATAGATCAGTCGTTCTATTTCCTGCTGGGAGAATAGTCATTGCATGCAACAAGAAAATAGATCAGTCGTTCTATTTCTGCTGGGAGAATATTTGCAACAAGAAAATAGACTCAGTTCTATTTTGGGAGAATAGCCATTGCAACAACAAGAAAATAGATTGGTCTATTTCTGGGAGAATTTCAACAAGAAAATAGATGTTCTATTTCGCTGGGAGAATATTCATTGCAACAAGAAAATAGATCAGTCGTTCTATTTCCTGCTGGGAGAATATTCATTGCAACAAGAAAATAGATCAGTCGTTCTATTTCCTGCTGGGAGAATAGTCATTGCAACAAGAAAATAGATTGGTCGTTCTATTTCCCTGCTGGGAGAATAGTCATTGCAACAAGAAAATAGATTGGTCGCTTTCCTAACAAGGGAGAATAGTCATTGCAACTACAACAAGAAAAAATAGATTGGTCGTTCTATTTCCTGCTGGGAGAATAGTCATTTGCAACAAGAAAATAGATTGGGAGAATTTATTTCTGCTGGGATTTCATTTGCAACAAGAAAATAGATTGGTCGTTCTATTTTCCTGCTGGAGAATATTCATTGCAACAGAAAATAGATGAACATTGCAACAAGGTAATTTCTTCCTGCTGGGAGAATAGTCATTGCAACAAGAAAATAGATTGGTCGTTCTATTTCCTGCTGGGAGAATAGTCATTGCAACAAGAAAATAGATTGGTCGTTCTATTTCCTGCTGGGAGAATAGTCATTGCAACAGAAAATAGATTGGTCGTTCTGTTTCCTGCTGGAGAATAGTCATTGCAACAAGAAAATAGATCAGTCGTTCTATTTCACTGCTGGGAGAATTTCATTGCAACAAGAAAATAGATTGGTCGTTCTATTTCCTGCTGGGAGAATAGCCATTTGCAACAGAATCTATTTGAAATAGATCAGTCGTTCTATTTGCTAGGAGAATATTTCATTGTCATTAACAAGAAAATTTGAGTCGTTCTGTTTCCTGCTGGGAGAATAGTCATTGCAACAAGAAAATAGATTGGTCGTTCTATTTCCTGCTGGGAGAATAGCCATTGCAACAAGAAAATAGATTGGTCGTTCTATTTCCTGCTGGGAGAATAGTCATTGCAACAAGAAAATAGATCAGTCGTTCTATTTCCTGCTGGGAGAATAGTCATTGCAACAGAAAATAGATTGGTCGTTCTGTTTGCTGGGAGAATAATGTTGCAACAAGAAAATAGATCAGTCGTTCTATTTCCTGCTGGGAGAATAGTCATTGGAAAATAGAATTTCCTGCTGGGGAGAATAGATCATTGCAACAAGAAAATAGATTGGTCGTTCTATTTCCTGCATTGGAGAATATTCATTGCAACAAAAGAAAATAGATTGGTCGTTCTATTTCCTGCTGGGAGAATATCATTGCAACAAGAAAATAGATTGAAAGTCGTTCTATTTCCTGCTTGGGAGAATAGTCATTACAACAAGAAAATAGATTGGTCGTTCTATTTCCTGCTGGGAAATAGTCATTGCAACAAGAAAATAGATTGGTCGTTATTATTTCCTGCTGGGATAATTATTGCAACAAAATTCAGTCGTTCGTTCCTGCTGGAATAATTTATCATATTTATTTATTTCTATATTCATTTACAAGAAAATAGATTCAGTCGTTCTATTTCCTGCATTGCAACAAGGAGAATAGTCATTGCAACAACAAGAAAATAGATTGGTCGTTCTATTTCCTGCTGGGAGAATAGTCATTGCAAAAACTAGATTGGTCGTTCTATTTCCTGCTGGGAGAATAGAGAAAATAGATAGTCGTTCTATTTCCTGCTGGGAGAATAGTCATTGCAACAAGAAAATAGATCAGTCGTTCTATTTCCTGCTGGGAGAATAGTCATTTAAGAAAATAGATCAGTCGTTCTATTTCCTATTGGGAGAATAGTCATTGCAACAAGAAAAATAGATCAGTCGTTCTATTTCCTGCTGGGAGAATAGCCATTGCAATAAGAAAATAGATTGGTCGTTCTATTTCCTGCTGGGAGAATAGCCATTGCAACAAGAAAATAGATCAGTCGTTCTATTTCCTGGGAGAATAGTCATTGCAACAAGAAAATAGATCAGTCGTTCTATTTCCTGCTGGGAGAATAGTCATTGCAACAAGAAAATAGATCAGTCGTTCTATTTCCTGCTGGAGAATAGCCATTGCAACAAGAAAATAGATCAGTCGTTCTATTTCCTGCTGGGAGAATAGCCATTGCAACAAGAAAATAGATTTCAGTCGTCGTTCTATTTCCTGCTGGGAGAATAGCCATTTGCAACAAGAAAATGTATTTCCTGCCGAGAGTTCTGCAACAAGAAAATTCAGTCGTTCTATTTCCTGCTGGAGAATAGCCATTGCAACAAGAAAAATAATGTCGTTCTATTTCCTGCTGGAGAATAGCCATTGCAACAAGAAAATAGATCAGTCGTTCTATTTCCCTGCTGGGAGAATAGCCATTGCAACAAGAAAATAGATCAGTCGTTCTATTTCCTGCTGAGAGAATAGCCATTGCAATTAAAGAAAATAGATCAGTCGTTCTATTTCCTGCTGGGAGAATAGCCATTGCAACAAGAAAATAGATCAGTCGTTCTATTTCCTGCTGGCAATTGCAACAAGAAAATAGAGTTCTGTTCCATGAGAGAATAGCCAACAAGAAAATAGATCAGTCGTTCTATTTCCCGCTGGAGAATAGCCATTGCAACAAGAAAATAGATCAGTCGTTCTATTTCCCGCTGGAGAATAGGATGCGAAATTCCATTTTGCAATTGCAACAAGAAAATAGATCAGTCGTTCATTTCCTGCTGGGAGAATAGCCATTGCAACAAGAAAATAGATTTCGTTCTATTTTGCCGGGAGAATAGCCATTGCAACAGGATCAGTCGTTCTATTTCCCGCTGAGAGAATAGCCATTGCAACAGAAAAATAGATCAGTCGTTCTATTTTCCTGCTGGGGAGAATAGCCATTGCAACAAGAAAATGATCAGTCGTTCTTTTTGAAGGTTCCAGGAGAATAGCCATTGCAACAAGAAAATAGATCAGTCGTTCTATTTTTACTCAAGGTTTTTTTTTTACTGAAGGTTTGCAACAGAAAATTTCAGTCGTTCTATTTCCTGCTGGGAGAATAGCCATTGCAACAGAAAATAGATCAGTCGTTCTATTTCCTGCTGGGAGAATAGCCATTGCAACAAGAAAATAGATCAGTCGTTCTTTTACTGCTGGGAGAATAGCCATTGCAACAAGAAAATAGATCAGTCGTTTAAAATTTTTTTCCTGCTGAAGAGAATAGCCATTGCAACAAGAAAATAGATCAGTCGTTTCAATAGTCCACGCAACAAGAAAATTTTTTCCTGAAGGGAGAATTTTTTTAGAAAATAGAATAGTTTCTATTTTGAGAATAGTTTGCAACAGGCTCAGTTTTTTCAGTCGTAAAAATTCAAAAAATAGATTGGTCGTTCTGTTCCTGCTGGGAGAATTTGCAACAAGAAAATAATCAATGGGAGAATAGCCATTGCAACAAGAAAATAGATCAGTCGTTCTATTTCCTGCCGGAGAATAGGCAACAAGAATAGCCATTGCTGGGAGAATAGTCATTGCAAAGAAAATAGATCAGTCGTTCTATTTCCTGCTGGGAGAATAGCCATTGCAACAAGAAAATAGAAGAAAATATTTCCTGATCGTTCTATTTCCTGCAAACAAGAAAATCAGTCGTTCTATTTCCTGCTGGGAGAATAGTCTGCAACAAGAAAATAGAGAATAGCCATTGCAACAAGAAAATAGATCAGTCGTTCTATTTCTGCTGCTGCAACAAGAAAATAGAATAGCCATTGCAACAAGAAAATAGATCAGTCGTTCTATTTCCTGCTGGGAGAATAACCATTGCAACAGAAAATAGATCAGTCGTTCTATTTCCTGCTGGGAGAATAGTCATTGCAACAAGAAAATAGATCAATCGTTCTATTTCCTGCTGGGAGAATACCATGAAGGTTTTAATTCTCTTTATTGAAGTTGTTTGCTAATTTTTCTTTTACTGAAGGTTTTACATTTACTGAAGGTTTAAATTTAATGAAGGTTTAAATTTTTTTTACTGACGGTTTAAAAAGTTTGTTTTGATTAAGGTTTAATCTTTACTGAAGGCAAGAAAATAATCATCATTTTCGTTCTACTATTTCCTGCCAGGAGAAGGTTTAAGTCAGTCGTTTACATTGAAGGTTAAATAGATCAGTCTTGGGAGAATGTCGTTTCTATTTCCTGCGGGAGAAGGTTTCAATCAGTCATTTTTTTTTCAGTCGTTCTATTTCCCGCTGGGAGAATAGTCTTTAACTGAACCTGCCGGGGAACAGTCATTTTAACCAAAATAGATTGGTGTTCTAGTGCTATTTTAACGGGAGAATAGCCACATTGCGAAATAGATCAGTCGTTCCTTTTCAGTTGTAAAAATTCTTTAATAATAATAATTTCCTGCCAGGAGAATAGTCCTGCAACAAAATAATCAATTTCCTGAGAATAATCAGTCAAAAATAGATCAATGCCGGGAGAACAGTCATTGAAGCTAGATCAGTGCCGGGAGAATAGTCAAGAAAATAGACTATGCTGGGGAGAACAGCCATTGCAACAAGAAAATAGATCGTTCTACTTTCCTGCTGGGAGAATAGCCATTGCAACAAGAAAATAGATCAGTCATTCTGTTTCCGTTCTTGGGAGAATAGTTTGCAACAGAAAATAGATCAGTCGTTCTATTTTGCTGGGAGAATAAAGTCATTAAAGCAAGAAACTAGATCAGTCGTTCTATTTCTGGGAGAATAGCCATTGCAGCAAAAAATAGATTGGTCGTTCCATTTCCTGCTGGGAGAATAGCCATTTGCAACAAGAAAATAGATAATTTCCTGCTGGGAGAATAGTCATTGCAACAAGAAAATAGGGATTGGTCGTTCTGTTTCCTGCTGGAGAATAGCCATTACAACAAGAAAATAGATCAGTCGTTCTATTTCCTGCTGGGAGAATAGTCATTGCAACAAGAAAAATCGTTTCTATTTAGCTGAGAATAGCCATTTAAAGAAAATAGATCAGTCGTTCTATTTCCTGCTGGAGAATAGCCATTGCAACAAGAAAATAGATCAGTCGTTCTATTTCCTGCTGGGAGAATAGTCATTGCAACAAGAAACTAGATCAGTCGTTCTATTTCCTGCTGGGAGAATATCATTGCAACAAGAAATAGATATATTTCCTGCTGGGGAGGGCGCCATTGCAACAAGAAAATAGATCAGTCCGTTCTATTTCCTGCTGGGAGAATAACAACAAGAAAATAGATTGGTCGCAACAGAATAATAAACAATATATCGTTCTATTTCCTGCTGGGAGAATATCATTGCAACAAGAAAATAGAGATTGGTCGCAACTGCAAGAAAATAGATTGGTCGTTCTATTTCCTGCTGGGAGAATAGCCATTGCAACAAGAAAATAATGTCATTCTATTTCCTGCCGGAGAACAGTCATTGCAACAAAGAAAATAGATCAGTGTTCTATTTCCCGCTGGGAGGAATAGTCACTGCAAGAAAAATAGATCAGTCGTTCTATTTCCTGCTGGGAGAATAGTCATTGCAACAAGAAAATAGATTGGTCGTTCTATTTCCTGCTGGGAGAATAGTCATTGCAACAAGAAAATAGATCAGTCGTTCTGTTCCTGCACAGTCATTCATAGATTCGTTCTATTTCCTGCCGGGGAGAATAGTCATTGCAACAGAAACTAGTATAACCATTGCAATGAAAATAGATTCAGTCGTTCTATTTCCTGCTGGGAGAATAGCCATTGCAACAGAAAATAGATCAGTCGTTCTATTTCACTGGGAGAATGCTGGGAGAATGTCATTGCAACAAGAAAAATAGATTTCAGTTTCTATTTCCTGCTGGGAGAATAGTCATTGCAACAAGAAAATAGATTGGTCGTTCTATTTCCTGCTGGGAGAATAGTCATTGCAACAAGAAAATAGATCAGTCGTTCTATTTCCTGCTGAGAATAGCCATTTGCAACAAGAGAATTGGTCGTTCTATTTCCTGCTGGAGAATAGCCATTGCAACAAGAAAAAAGATCAGTCGTTCTATTTTCCTGCTGGGAGAATAGCCATTGCAACAAGAAAATAGATCAGTCGTTCTACCCTGCTTCAGGAAACTAGATCAGTCGTTCTATTTCCTGAAAATAGCCATTGCAACAAGAAAATAGATTGGTCGTTCTATTTCCTGCTGGGAGAATAGTCATTGCAACAAGAAAATAGATTGGTCGTTCTATTTCCTGCTGGGAGAATAGTCATTGCAACAAGAAAATAGATTGGTCGTTCTATTTCTGCTGGGAGAAATAGCCATTGCAACAAGAAAATAGATCCAGTCGTTCTATTTCCTGCTGGGAGAATAGTCATTGCAACAAGAAAATCAGTTTTATTTCCTGGGAGAAGATCAAATTGGTCGTTCTAAATCATTGCAACAAAAATAATAGTCGATTGGTCATTGCAACAAGAAAACGTTCGTTCTATTTCCTGCTGGGAGAATAGTCATTGCAACAAGAAAATAGATCAGTCGTTCCCATTTCGCTGAGAATAGTCACTGCAACAAGGAAATACATCAGTCACCTATTTCCTGCCAGAACAGTCATTGCAACAATAAAAATAGATCAGTCGTCTCTGGCTTCGCAGAGAATAGTCACCGCAACAAGAAAATAGATCAGTCGTTCTATTTCCTGCCGGGAGAACAGTCATTGCAACATTTCAGCAACAGATCAGTCGTTCCATTTCCTGCCGGGAGAATAGTCACCAAACAAGAAAATAGACTGGTCGTTCTATTTCGCTGGGGAGAACAGTCATTGCAATAAGAAAATAGATCATGCCCATTTCCTGCTGGAGATTAGCCATTGCAACAAGAAACTAGATCAGTCGTCTGACTTCCTGCCGAGAATAGCCATTGCAACAAAGAATAGATTGGTCGTCTCACTGCCGGGAGAATAGCCTGCAACAAGAAAATGATCAGTCGTTCTATCGCTGGGAGAATAGCTTTACAACAAGAAATAGATCAGTCGTTCTATTTCCTGCTGGGAGAATAAAGTCAATAAAACAAGAAACTAGACTTCAGCCTGTTCATTTCCCGCTGGGAGAATAGCTATTGCAAAATAAGAAAAATAGATTGGTCGTTCCCATTTCCTGCCGGGAGAATAGCCATTGCAACAAGAAAGGCGATCAGTCGTTATTTCCTGCCGGGAGAGAATAGTCACCATACATCGGTCATTCTATTTCCTGCCGGAGAATAGTCATTGCAACAAAGAAAATAGGGTCACTTGATCAGTCGTTCTATTTCCTGCCGGGAGAACAGTCATTGCAACAAGAAAATAGACTCAGTCGTTCTATTTCCTGCCGGAGAATGTCACTGGAGAATAGATCAGTCGTTCTGTTCCTGCTGCAGTCATTGCAAGAAATCAGATCAATCGTTCTATTTCCTGCCGGGGAGAATAGTCATTGCAACAGAAACTAGATCAGTCGTTCTGTTTCCTGCTGGAGAATAACCATTGCAACAAGAAAATAGATTGGTCGTTCTATTTCCTGCTGGGAGAATAGCCATTGCAACAAGAAAATAGATCAGTCGTTCTATTTCACTGGGAGAATAGTTTGCAACAAGAAAATAGATCAGTCGTTCTGGGAGAACAAGTTCATTGCAAGAAACAAGTCGAAATAGCCATTGCAACAAGAAAATAGATTGGTCGTTCTATTTCCTGCTGGGAGAATAGCCATTGCAACAAGAAAATAGATTGGTCGTTCTATTTCCCTGGAGAAATATTGGTCGTTTCTATTTCCTGCTGGAGAATAGCAACAAGAAAATAGATCAGTCGTTCTATTTCCTGCTGGGAGAAATGTCATTTGCAACAGAAAATAGATCAGTCGTGCTGGGAGAATAGTCATTTGCAACAAAAATAGATCAGTCGTTCTATTTTCCTGAAGAATAACCATTGCAACAAGAAAATAGATCCAGTCGTTCTATTTCCTGCTGGGAGAATAGCCATTGCAACAGAAAATAGATCAGTCGTTCTATTTCCTGCTGGGAGAATAGTCATTGCAACAAGAAAAATAGATTGGTCGTTCTATTTCCTGCTGGGAGAATAGTCATTGCAACAAGAAAATAGATCAGTCGTTCTATTTCCTGCTGGGAGAACAGTCATTGCAACAAGAAAATAGATCAGTCGTTCTATTTCCTGCTGGGAGAATAGTCATTGCAACAAGAAAAATAGATCCAGTCGTTCTATTTCCTGCTGGGAGAATAGCTGGGAGAATCATTGCAAAATTTCTATCCTTCTGCTGGGAGAATAATCATTGCAACAAGAAAATAGATCAGTCCGTTCTATTTCCTGCTGGGAGAATAGTCACTGCAACAAGAAAATAGATCAGTCGTTCTATTTCCTGCTGGGAGAACGATCATTGCAACAAAAATAGATCAGTCGTTCTATTTCCTGCTGGGAGAATAGCCATTGCAACAAGAAAATAGATCAGTCGTTCTATTTCCTGCTGGGAGAATAGTCATTGCAACAAGAAAATAGATCAGTCGTTCTATTTCCTGCTGGGAGAATAGTCACTCAAGAAAAATTCAGTCGTTCTATTTCCTGCTGGGAGAACAGTCATTAGAAAATTGGTCGTTCTATTTCCTGCCGGGAGAATAGCTGCAACAAGAAAGCTAGATCAGAATAATCATTGCAACAAGAAAATAGATTGGTCAGTTCTATTTCCTGCTGGGAGAATAGTCATTGCAACAAGAAAATAGATTGGTCGTTCTATTTCCGCTGGGAGAATAGCCATTATAACAAGAAAATAGATTGGTCGTTCTATTTCGCTGGGAGAATAGTCATTGCAACAAGGGATTGGCTGTTCATTTCCTGGGTTGAGACACAGCTATTGCAACAAGAAAATAGATTGTCAGTTCTATTTCCTGCTGGGAGAACAGTCATTGCAACAGAAAAATAGATCAGTCGTTCCTATTTCCTGCCGGGAAATAGATTGCAACAGTAGATCAGTCGTTCTATTTCCTGCTGGGAGAATAGCCATTGCAACAAGAAAAATAGATTAATCGTTCTATTTCCTGCTGAGAATAGCCATTGCAACAAGAAAAATAGACAGTCGTTCTATTTTCGCTGGGAGAATAGTCATTGCAACAAGAAAATAGATCAGTCGTTCTACCCTGCTGGGAATAGCCATTGCAACAAGAAAATAGATCAGTCGTTCTATTTCCTGCTGGGAGAATAGCCATTGCAACAAGAAAATAGATTGGTCGTTCCATTTCCTGCTGGGAGAATAGCCATTGCAACAAGAAAATAGATTGGTCGTTCTATTTCCTGCTGGGAGAATAGATTGGTCGTTCCTATTTCCTGCTGGGAGAATAACAACAACAAGAAAATAGATCGGTCGTTCTATTTCCCGCCGGGAGAATAGTCATTGCAACAAGAAACTAGATTGGTCGTTCTATTTCCCGCTGGGAGAATAGTCATTGCAACAAGAAAATAGATCAGTCGTTCTGTTTCCTGCTGGAGAATAAGCCATTGCAACAAAAATAGATCAGTCGTTCTATTTCCTGCTGGAGAATAGCCATTGCAACAAGAAAATAGATCATCGTTCTATTTTCCTGCTTCATTGCATTTCCTGCTGGGAGAATAGTCATTGCAACAAGAAAATAGATTGGTCGTTCTATTTCCTGCTGGGAGAATAGCCATTGCAACAAGAAAATAGGGATTGGTCGTTCTATTTCCTGCTGGGAGAATAGTCATTGCAACAAGAAAATAGATTGGTCGTTCTATTTCCTGCTGGGAGAATAGCCATTGCAACAAGAAAATAGATTGGTCGTTCTATTTCCTGCTGGGAGAATAGTCATTACAACAAGAAAATAGATCAGTCGTTCTATTTCCTGCTGGGAGAATAGTCATTGCAACAAGAAAAAATAGATTGGTCGTTCTATTTTCCTGCTGGAGAATAGCCATTGCAACAAGAAAATAGATCAGTCGTTCTATTTCCTGCTGGGAGAATAGTCATTGCAACAAGAAAATGATTGGTCGTTCTATTTCCTGCTGGGAGAATAGCCATTACAACAAGAAAAATAAGATCGGTCGTTCTATTTCCTGCTGGGAGAGATAGTCATTGCAACAAGAAAATAGATTGGTTAGTCATTCTATTTCCTGCTGGGAGAATAGTCATTGCAACAAAGAAAATAGATCAGTCGTTCTATTTCCTGCTGGGAGAATAGCCATTGCAACAAGAAAATAGATCAGTCGTTCTATTTCCTGCTGGGGAGAATATTCATTTACAACAAGAAAATAGATTGGTCGTTCTATTTCCTGCTGGGAGAATAGTCATTGCAACAAGAAAATAGATTGGTCGTTCTATTTCCTGCTGGGAGAATAGTCATTGCAACAAGAAAATAGATTGGTCGTTCTATTTCCTGCTGGGAGAATAGTCATTGCAACAAGAAAAATAGATTGGCGTTCTGTTTCCTGCTGGGGAGAATAGTCATTGCAACAAGAAAATAGATTGGTCGTTCCTGTTTCCCGCTGGGAGAGAATAGTCATTTACAGCAACAAGAAAATAGATTGGTCGTTCTATTTCCTGCTGGGAGAATAGTCATTGCAACAAGAAAATAGATTGGTCGTTCTATTTCCTGCTGGGGAGAATAGTCATTGCAACAAGAAAATGGATTGGTCGTTCTATTTCCTGCTGGGAGAATAGTCATTGCAACAAGAAAATAGATTGGTCGTTCTATTTCCTGCTGGGAGAATAGTCATTGCAACAAGAAAATAGATTGGTCGTTCTATTTCCTGCTGGGAGAATAGTCATTGCAACAAGAAAAATAGATTGGTCGTTCTATTTCCTGCTGGGAGAATAGCCATTGCAACAAGAAAATAGATCAGTCGTTCTATTTCCTGCTGGGAGAATAGCCATTGCAACAAGAAAATAGATCAGTCGTTCTATTCCTGCTGGGAGAATAGTCATTGCAACAAGAAAATAGATCAGTAGATCCGGTCGTTCTAGAATTTCCTGCTGGGGGAGAATAGTCATTGCAACAAGAAAATAGATCGGCCGTTCCATTTCCGGGCCGAGAGAATAGCCATTGCAACAAGAAAAAATAGATCAGCCGTTCCATTTCTCCTGCTGGGAGAATAGCCATTGCAACAAGAAAATAGATCAGTCGTTCTATTTCCTGGCTGAGAGAATAGCCATTGCAACAAGAAAATAGATTAGTCGTTCTATTTCCTGCTGGGAGAATAGCCATTGCAACAAGAAAATAGATCAGTCGTTCCCATTTCCTGCCGGAGAACAGTCATTGCAACAAGAAAATAGACTGGTCGTTCTATTTCCTGCTGGGAGAATAGCCATTGCAACAAGAAAATAGAAATTTCACTGGGAGAATAGTCATTGCAACAAGAAAATAGATCAGTCGTTCTAGCTGGAGAATAGTCATAGCCATTGCAACAAGAAAATAGATTGGTCGTTCTATTTCCTGCTGGGAGAATAGCCATTGCAACAAGAAAATAGATTGGTCGTTCTATTTCCTGCTGAGAATAGTCGTGCAACAACAGATTGGTCGTTCTATTTCCTGCTGGAGAAAATAGATCAGTCGTTCTATTTCCTGCTGGGAGAATAGTCATCAGTCGTTCAATTTCTGCTGGGAGAATAGAAACAAAATAGATTGGTCGTTCTATTTTCCTGCTGGAACAAGAAAATAGCCATTGCAACAAGAAAATAGATCAGTCGTTCTATTTCCTGCTGGGAGAATTCATTGCAACAAGCGTTCTTCCTGCTGGGAGAATAGCCATTTCTTCCTGCACAACAAAATAGATCCAGTCGTTCTATTTCCTGCTGGGAGAATAGTCATTGCAACAAGAAAATAGATTGGTCGTTCTATTTCCTGCTGGGAAGATAGTCATTACAACAAGAAAATAGATTGATCGTTCTATTTCCTGCTGGGAGAACAGCAACAAAGAAAATAGATTGGTCACGTTCTATTTCCTGCTGGAGAATATTCATTGCAGAAAATAGATCAGTCATTCAACAAAGAAGAAAAATATTTCCTGCTGCTGGAGAATATTACATTGCATTTCCTGCTGGGGACAAGAAAATAGATTGGTCGTTCTATTTCCTGCTGGGAGAATAGTCATTGCAACAAGAAAATAGATTGGTCGTTCTGTTTCCTGCTGGGAGAATATTCATTGCAACAAGAAGAAAATAGATTGGTCGTTCTATTTTCCTGCTGGGAGAATATTCATTGTCGTTCTATTTCCTGCAACAAGAAAAAATAGATTGGTCGTTCTATTTCCTGCTGGGAGAATATTCATTGCAACAAAGAAAATAGATTGGTCGTTCCTGTTTCTGCTGGGAGAATAGTCATTGCAACAAGAAAATAGATTGGTCGTTCTATTTCCTGCTGGGAGAATAGCTATTGCAACAAGAAAATAGATTGGTCGTTCTATTTCCTGCTGGGAGAATAGTCATTGCAACAAGAAAATAGATTGGTCGTTCTATTTCCTGCTGGGAGAATAGTCATTGCAACAGAAAATAGGTTGGTCGTTCTATTTCCTGCTGGGAGGACAAGCAAAAAAATAGATCAGTCGTTCTATTTCCTGCTGGGAGAATAGATCATTTCTATTTCCTGCAACAAACAAGAAAATAGATCAGTCGTTCTATTTCCTGCTGGAGAATAGCCATTGCAACAAGAAAATAGATTGGTCGTTCCTTCCTGCTGGGAGAATAGTCATTGCAACAAGAAAATAGATTGGTCGTTCTGTTCCTGCTGGGAGAATAACTACCATTGCAACAAGAAAATAGATTGGTCGTTCTATTTCCTGCTGGGAGAATAGTCATTTTTAACAAGAAAAATAGATTATTCGTTCTATTTCCTGCTGGAGAATAGTCATTGCAACAAGAAAATAGATGGTCGTTCTATTTCCTGCTGGGAGGAATAGTCATTGCAACAAGAAAAATAGATTGGTCGTTCTATTTCTGCTGGGAGAATAGTCATTGCAACAAGAAAATAGATTGGTCGTTCTATTTCCTGCTGGTAGCCATTACAACAAAAATAGATCAGTCGTTCTATTTTTTTCCTGCTGGGAGCAACAAAAAGCTAGTCATTGCAACAAGAACAGAAAATAGATCAGTCGTTCTATTTCCTGCTGGGAGAATATTCATTGCAACAAGAAAATAGATTCGTCGTTCTATTTTCCTGCTGGGAGAATAGTCATTGCAACAGAAACTAGATCAGTCATTCTTTTCCTGCTGGGAGAATAGTCATTGCAACAAGAAAATAGATTGGTCGTTCTATTTCCCGCTGGGAGAATAGTCATTGTAACAAGAAAATAGATCAGTCGTTCTATTTCCCACTGGAGAATAGTCATTGTAACAAGAAAATAGATCAGTCGTTCTATTTCCTGCTGGGAGAATAGTCATTGCAACAAGAAAATAGATCGGTCGTTCTATTTCCTGCTGGGAGAATATGCATTACAACAAGAAAAATAGATCAGTCGTTCTATTTCCTGCTGGGAGAATATTCATTGCAACAAGAAAAAATAGATTGGTCGTTCTATTTCCTGCTGGGAGAATAGCCATTGCAACAAGAAAATAGATCAGTCGTTCTATTTCCTGCTGGGAGAATAGTCATTGCAACAAGAAATAGATTGGTCGTTCTATTTCCTGCTGGGAGAATAGTCAACAAAATTCAATCGCTAACAAGAATAGTCATTTAGAAGAAAATTGGTCGTTCTATTTCCTGCTGGGGAGAATAGTCATTGCAACAGAAAATAGATTGGTCGTTCCTGCTGGGAGAATAGTCATTGCAACAAGAAATAGATGGTCGTTCTATTTCCTGCTGGAGAGAATAGCCATTGCAAATATTCATTTAGAGCAGAAAAATAGATCAGTCGTTCTATTTCCTGCTGGGAGAAATATCATTGCAACAAGAAAATAGATTGGTCGTTCTGGCTAGCTCGTTCAACAAGAAGAAAATATTTCCTGCTGGGGAGAATAGCCATTGCAACAAGAAAAATAGATTGATCGTTCTATTTCCCGCTGGGAGAATAGTCATTGTAACAAAAAAGAAAATAGATTGGTCGTTCTATTTCCTGCTGGGAGAATAGTCATTGCAACAAGAAAATTGATTGGTCGTTCGTTTCTGCTGGATTCATTGCAACAAGAAAATGCTGGGGAGAATAGTCATTGCAACAGAAAATAGAAAAGATAGTCATCAACAGTCGTTTCTATTTCCTGCTGGGGAGAATATTCATTGCAACAAGAAAATAGATTGGTCGTTCTATTTCCTGCTGGGAGAATAGCCATTGCAACAAGAAAATAGATCAGTCGTTCTAAGAATAGCCATTTATTTCGTTCTGCTGGGGAGAATAGTCATTTACAACAAGAAAAATAGATTGGTCGTTTTCTATTTCCTGCTGGGAGAATAGTCATTGCAACAAAAAATAGATTGGTCGTTCTATTTCCTGCTGGGACAACAAAGAAAATAGATCCGTTGCAACAAGGAAAATATCGTTGCAGAAAATCATTGGTCGTTCTATTTCCTGCTGGGAGAATAGTCATTGCAACAAAGAAAATAGATTGGTCGTTCTATTTCCTGCTGGGAGAATAGTCATTTAGTCAGTATTTCCTGCTGGGAGAATGATCAAGAAGAAAATAGATTGGTCATTCTATTTCCTGCTGGGAGAATAGTCATTTGCAACAAGAAAATAGATTGGTCGTTCTATTTCCTGCAGGGAGAATAGTCATTACAACAAGAAAATAGATTGGTCGTTCTGTTTCCTGCTGGGAGAATAGTCATTGCAACAAGAAAATAGATTGGTCGTTCTATTTCCTGCTGGGAGAATAGCCATTGCAACAAGAAAATAGATCAGTCGTTCTATTTCCTGCTGGGAGAATAGGTCATTGCAACAAGAAATCATTGCAAATAGCAGAAAATAGTCGTTCTATTTCCTGCTGGAGAATAGCCATTGCAACAAGAAAATAGATCAGTCGTTCTATTTCCTGCCGGGTCAGAACAAGAAACTAGATAGTCACTGTGGGAGAACAGCGTCATTGCAAGAAACTAGATTGGTCGTTCTATTTCCTGCTGGGAGAATAGTCATTGCAACAAGAAAATAGATCAGTCGTTCTATTTCCTGCTGGGAGAATAGTCATTACAACAAGAAAATAGATCAGTCGTTCTGTTTCCTGCTGAGAGAATAGCCATTGCAACAAGAAAATAGATTGGTCGTTCTGTTTCCTGCTGTAAAGAACTGAACAAGAATAGCCATTTGCAACAGAAAAGAAAATAGATCAGTCGTTCAACAAGAAAAATAGATCAGTCCTGCTGGGAGAATAGTCATTACAACAAGAAAATAGATTGCCCGTTCTATTTCCTGCTGGGAGAATAGTCATTGCAACAAGAAAATAGATTGGTCGTTCTATTTCCCGCTGGGAGAATAGCCAGTCGTTCTATTTCCTGCTGGGAAATAGTCATTGCAACAAGAAAATAGATCAGTCGTTCTATTTCCTGCTGGGAGAATAGTCATTGCAACAAGAAAAATAGATTGGTCGTTCTATTTCCTGCTGGGAAATAGATTGCAAGAAAAAGTCGTTCTATTTCCTGCTGGGAGAATAGCCATTGCAACAAGAAAATAGATCAGTCGTTCTATTTCCTGCTGGGAGAATAGTCATTGCAACAAGAAAATAGATTGGTCGTTCTATTTCCTGCTGGGAGAATAGCCATTGCAACAAGAAAATAGATCAGTCGTTCTATTTCCTGCTGGGAGAATAGTCATTGCAACAAGAAAATAGATCAGTCGTTCCTATTTCCTGCTGGGAGAATAGCCATTGCAACAAGAAAATAGATCAGTCGTTCTATTTCCTGCTGGAGAATAGTCATTGCAACAAGAAAATAGATTGGTCGTTCTATTTCCTGCTGGGAGAATAGCCATTGCAACAAGAAAATAGATTGGTCGTTCTATTTCCTGCTGGGAGAATAGTCATTGCATAGATTGGTCGTTCCTATTTCCTGCTGGGAGAATAACTAGCCATTGCAACAAGAAAATAGATCAGTCGTTCTATTTCCTGCTGAGAATAGCCATTGCAACAAGAAAAATAGATCAGTCGTTCTATTTCCTGCTGGGAGAATAGCCATTGCAACAAGAAAATAGATCAGTCGTTCTATTTCCTGCTGGAGAATAGTCATTGCAACAAGAAAATAGATCAGTCGTTCTATTTCCTGCTGGGAGAATAGTCATTGCAACAGAAAATAGATCAGTCGTTCTATTTCCTGCTGGGAGAATAGCCATTGCAACAAGAAAATAGATGCAGAGAATCATTGCAACAAGAAAATTTTCTATTTCCTGCTGGGAGAATAGCCATTGCAACAAGAAAATAGATCAGTCGTTCTATTTCCTGCCGGGAATAATAGTCATTGCAACAAGAAAATAGATCAGTCACCCCTATTTCCTGCTGGGAGAATAGCCATTGCAACAAGAAAATAGATTGGTCGTTCTATTTCCTGCTGGGAGAATAGCCATTGCAACAAGAAAATAGATCAGTCGTTCTATTTCCTGCTGGGAGAATAGTCATTGCAACAAGAAAATAGATTGGTCGTTCTATTTCCTGCTGGGAGAATAGCCATTGCAACAAGAAAAATTGGTCGTTCTATTTCCTGCTGGGAGATAGCCATTGCAACAAGAAAATAGATTGGTCGTTCTATTTCCTGCTGGGAGAATAGTCAACAGTCATTGGTCGTTCTATTTCAAGGAAAATATTGCAACAAGAAAAATCGTTCTATTTCCTGCTGGGGAGAATAGTCATTGCAACAAGAAAATAGATCAGTCGTTCTATTTCCTGCTGGGGAGAATAGCCATTGCAACAAGAAAATGATTCAGTCGTTCTATTTCCTGCTGGGTCGTTCTAGAATAGTCCATTTGGTCGTTCTGTTCCTGCAACAAGAAAATAGATCAGTCGTTCTATTCCCGCTGAAGAATTCTATTTCCATTGCAACAAGAAAATAGATCAGTCGTTCTATTTCCTGCTGGGAGAATAGTTGCAACATTGCAACAAGAAAATAGATCAGTCGTTCTATTTCCCGCGTTCTATTTCCCTGCTGGGAGAATAGTCATTGCAACAAGAAAATAGAGGAATATTCATTGCAACAAAAATATCGTTCTATTTCCTGCTGGGAGAATAGCCATTGCAACAAGAAAAATACATCAGTCATTCTATTTCCTGCCGGGAGAACAGTCATTGCAACAAGAAAATAGATCAGTCGTTCTATTTCCCGCTGGGAGAATAGTCACTGCAACAAGAAAATAGATCAGTCGTTCTATTTCCTGCCGGGAGAACAGTCATTGCAACAAGAAAATATTGGTCGTTCTATTTCCTGCTGGGAGAATCATTGTCGTTCTATTTCCTGCCGGGAGAATAGCCATTGCAACAAGAAAAATAGATCAGTCGTTCTATTTCCTGCCGGAGAAAATAGCCATTGCAACAAACAAGAAAATAGATCAGTCGTTCTATTTCCTGCTGGGAGAGAATAGCCATTGCAACAAGAAAATAGATCAGTCGTTCTATTTCCTGCTGGGAGAATAGCCATTGCAACAAGAAAATAGAAAATCGTTCTATTTCCTGCTGGGAGAATAGCCATTGCAACAAGAAATAGATCGTTCTATTTCCTGCTGGGAGAATAGTCATTGCAACAAGAAAATAGATCAGTCGTTCTATTTCCTGCTGAGAGAATAGCCATTGCAACAAGAAAATAGATCAGTCGTTCTATTTCCTGCTGGGAGAATAGTCATTGCAACAAGAAAATAGATCAGTCGTTCTATTTCCTGCTGGGAGAATAGCCATTGCAACAAGAAAATAGATTCGTTCTATTTCCTGCTGGGAGAATCATTGCAACAAGAAAATACATCATTGCAACAAGAAAATAGATCAGTCGTTCTATTTCCTGCTGGGAGAATAGCCATTGCAACAAGAAAATAGATCAGTCGTTCTATTTCCTGCTGGGGAGAATAGTCATTGCAACCGTCGTTCTATTTCCTGCTGGAGAATAGCCATTGCAACAAGAAAATAGATCAGTCGTTCTATTTCCTGCTGGGAGAATAGCCATTGCAACAAGAAAATAGATCAGTCGTTCTATTTCCTGCTGGGAGAATAGCCATTGCAACAAGAAAATAGATCAGTCGTTCTATTTCCTGCTGGGAGAATAGTCATTGCAACAAGAAAATAGATTGGTCGTTCTATTTCCTGCTGGGAGAATAGCCATTGCAACAAGAAAATAGATCAGTCGTTCTATTTCCTGCTGGGAGAATAACACTGCAACAAGAAAATAGATCAGTCGTTTCTATTTCCTGCTGGGAGAATAGCCATTGCAACAAGAAAATAGATCAGTCGTTCTAGCAACAAGAAAATAGATCAGTCGTTCTATTTCCCGCTGGAAATAGCCATTGCAACAAGAAAATAGATCAGTCGTTCTATTTCCTGCCGGGAGAATAGCCATTGCAACAAGAAAATAGATCAGTCGTTCTATTTCCTGCTGGGAGAATAGCCATTGCAACAAGAAAATAGATCAGTTTCTATTTCCTGCCGGGAGAATAGCCATTGCAACAAGAAAATAGATCAGTCGTTCTGTTTCCTGCTGGGAGAATAGTCATTGCAACAAGAAAATAGATCAGTCGTTCTATTTCCTGCTGGGAGAATAGTCACTGCAACAAGAAAATAGATCAGTCGTTCTATTTCCTGCCGGGAGAATAGTCATTGCTTTCGTGCAAGGACAAACAAGCACAGGTTCCTCAAGCAATCAGCTGGAATGCGCTGTTGGGTCTTCTCTGCTGACTCATGCGCTGTTTCTTTTCGTCATGCGCCCATTATTCTGTCTTCTTCTTCTTCTTCTTCTTCTTCTTCTTCTTCTTCTCCCTCATCTTCTTCTTCTTCTTCTTCTTCTCCTCCTCCTCCTATTTCCTCCTCCTCCTCCTCCTCCTCCTCCTCCTCCTCCTCCTCCTTCTTCATCTTCATCTTCTTATTCTTCTTCTTCTTTTCACCTTGACTTTGTTTTGACTGGACCTCAAAATGTTTGGAGGCGTGAGGCACCTACGTCACGTCCGGTAAGCTCCCGCCCTTCAAGTGTTTTCCTGTTTTCAGCCCAATTAAGATCTAAGGTCTGAAATGTTATAAGATGTGTTTATATATTCAACAAGAAAATAGATCAGTCAGGACATCATTAGCTTTGGTGTCGACTTATTGAGTTTCTTGAGTGAACAAGTAGATTGTTCTATTTCCTTATTTTGAATTAATTTACATATTTTTCATTTTTACCCGGGAGAATAGCCATTGCAACAAGAAAATAGATATATTCTATTTGTAGGTTAGATATTTTTAATTAATAGATCAGTGACCATTACAACAAGAAAATATCCTCTATTTCTGCTGTTTTTATTGGGATAAAAAATGTCTTATCTATATATATATATATATATATATATATATATATATATATATCACTCTAGATGTAGATAGATACGTAACTGTTGGGTCTTCTCTTTATAAAAATAATCCTCCTCCTCCTCCTCCCCTCCTCCTCCTCCTCCTGTATCTTCATCTTCCAATATTCAAAATGTCCTTCAAAGTCTTTCACTATATATATATATAGATAGATAGTTATAAGATGTGTATATATATATATATATATATATATTTCTGCCAACATTTGTAGAATATTAAACATAATATGTATACATTTAGAATATTATACAAAAATATGAAAATTAAAATGACCTAAATATTTCTCTTAGGCAATAGTCGACCTTTAGTCAATAAGTCATTTTTAGTTTTTTATTACATTTCTTATGGTCATTCCTAAGTGAATAGAATTATGTTAGTACAATGTCTTAAAAAAAAAGAATTTTTTCACACAAAATCACAAAGTAGAGTGTAATCTCTCTCTCTCTCTTCTCTCTCTCTCTCTCTCTCTCTCTCTCTCTCTCTCTCTCTCTCTCTCTCTCTGTCTTTAATATACCACAAATTCTGCTTGCTGGATGATGAAAAAGAACTGTTCACATATAAAAGACAAAAGATCCCCTAATGATGTTCTTCTTGCATTTTAATACATTTTTAACTATGTACTAATTTGTTATTTTTCTTTTTAATAAGTGAGATCTCTTCACTATGTATTTCCCTTTACCTTCTGTTACTTCTTTCAAATGAACACCATAATACTATTTGGAAGTTTGAATTTTAATTCAGTGGCCCCTGTGGGTTTGTTCCATATGAACAGGATTCATCTTCTGAATAATAATAATAATAATAATAATAATAATAATAATAATAATAATAATAATAATAATAATAATAATAATAATAATCAAAATAATAATTTTAATAATAATTTTAATAATAACTAAAATAATAATAATAATAATAATAATAATAATAATAATAATCAAAATAATAATAATAATAATAATAATAATAATAATAATAATAATTATAATAATAATAATAATAATAATAATAATAATAATAATAATAATAATAATAATAATAATAATAAATCAAATAATAATAATAATAATCATCATCAAAAATAATAATAATAATTATTATAATAATAATAATAATAATAATAATATAATGATAATAAATAATACCCCGTCAAATTAATAATAATAATAATAATAATAATAATAATAATAATAATAATAATACCCTGTTGAATTTCCGTGCTTAGGATTAATAATAATAATAATAATAATAATAATAATAATAATAATAATAATAATAATAATAATAAACTCTTGGTACCCTTGCCCCTTTATGTTCCGCTTTTTTCCAAGTCTTGAATCCTGAGATAATTAATTAATATAAGTTCCTTCAATGGGCTTGTTTGTTCACACCCTTCCCCCGAGAAAAAGAACGAGAAATAATGAAGTATAATGAGAACATTTATACAGAAAAATGAATGAAGTATGATGAGAACATTTGTTCAAAAATAATTAAGAAAATGCATCTCAATTAACGTTGACCTTAATTAGGAGAGACAGTTTTGTTTTAAAAGACTTCGATGAGAGAAATTTCCTTAGCGAAAGGGAAATTATGTTTAAGCATGAGAGAGAGAGAGAGAGAGAGAGAGAGAGAATAACGACATGAGAATGATAAAAGAAAGAAACTGAGAGATAATTATTAACCAAAGGTGTTCGAGAAAGATTTAGAAGGCATTAACAAAATTCGTTAATCCGATCTCGGGATATTTTAAGATTTAGAAAGTAACCCAATTCGTTAATCCGTTCTCGAGATTCTTCGAGATTTAGAAAATAGCAACCATATTCGTTAATCCGTTTTCGGGATATTTCAAGATTTAGAAAGTAACAACCGAATTCGTTAATCCGTTTTCGGGATATTTCAAGATTTAGAAAGTAATCAGATTCGTTAATCCGTTCTTGGATTTTTCAAGATTTAGAAAGTAACAACGATTTAGAAAGTAACCGAATTCGTTTATCCGTTCTCGGGATATCTTAAGATTTAGAAAGTAACAACCAAATTCGTTAATTCGTTTTCCGGATGTTGCAAGGTTTAGAAAGTAACAACCAAATTCGTTTATCCGTTCTCGGGATTTTCCAAGATTTAGAAGGTAAAAACGAAATTCGTTGATCCGTTTTCGAGATATTTCAGGATTAATCTGTTTATCCTTTCGAGATTTTTCAAGACTTAAAAAGTAACAACGACTTAAAAGCAACCGAAATCGTTATTCTCGAGATATTCCAAGATTTTCGGTAATTCGTTAATCCGTTCTCGAGATTTCTCAAGATTTAGAAAGTAACAACGACTTATAAAGCAATCGAATTCGTTAATCCGTTCTCGAGCTATCTCAAGATTTAGAAAGTAACAACCAAATTCGTCAATCCGTTCTCGGGATATTTCAAGACTTAGAAAGTAACAACGATTTAGAAAGAAACCGAATTCGTTAATCCGTTCTGGAGACACCTCAAGATTTAGAAAGTAACAACCAAAGTCGTCAATCCGTTCTGGAGATATTTCAAGACGCGGCTGACGAACGACATCCCCTCCTCCCAGCAACTTTGGCTGTTTTGGGTGAAAATCGACCCGCTTTTGTTTGCCGGCGTTGCATGACGAGGTAGTATTATGACACGATAAATTATCTATTGATTCATCCGCTGACAAAGAAAATTCGGAATGAGCTTCCAGTCCCATTTTATATCGCTGAAGTCATTTTATCTTACTAATCTGAATTAAATACAGAGTGTAATGATATGATCTTCTGCGTGGTTTTTTGGGTGCATGGCGTAATGTTTCGTCAGGGGGATCAATATATTGCATGCGCGCGCAGCCACGCAAATGTGTGCACGTTGCATTACTGTAGTGCGTCCTTGACAAGTCACTCAGACTGACTCTCTCTCTCTCTCTCTCTCTCTCTCTCTCTCTCTCTCTCTCTCGTATGTTAATGACCATCGTTAATGTGACGCCAGTTTATTCGGCTTGATCAGTTATTTAATCTCCCAGCAGATAAGAACTAAATACATACATATATATATATATATATATATATATATATATATATATATATATATATATATATATATATATATATATATGTATGTATGTATGTATGTATGTATATATATGTGTATATATATAAGTATGCATGTATGTATAAAGGCATATGGACAGGTGGTATGGTGATAATCATTGATAAAAGTTAAATAATTGGGATACACTTATTTTATTTTTATCAATGATTGTCACCCTACTAATCTGTCCACGTGCCTTCATTTCAATAATTATTCACTGCCTCCTTTTCAAAATTCTGGTTTCTTTAGGCTGTAAAAAAATATATAGTGTATCTTTATTATTTTAGCCATATATCAGCATCTGTGCACCAGAGGATTGAAATTTATATCAGAATCTCTTTTATCAATTTATCAAAGTATATCACAGTAGAGATTTAATGCCATGCCAGTAAAATATGGGCTATGACAACATTCGGATGGCTGCAATTTTTATTCTTGTTCACTTCGTTCGAAAAATGTTCAGTATTTTGCTTAAAAATTACTCCATTTTCTAAAATATATTTTATTAAGCATATACTGAATTCCTTTTCATTAAGAATCATGTTTTCCATTGGCGATATATAGCAAGACTATAAAATTTAAAATTACTCTGTTTCCCTAGAGAAATTTGATTAAGCATATACCCGGATTTCTTTTCGTTAGTCTTGTATTCCATAGGCGATATATATATATATATATATATATATATATATATATATATATATATATATATATATATATATATATATATAGCAATAATTTGGAAATTATTTTGGATTTTGGGACACTCGGAGTTGATATGCTATGAAAAATCTACGACCATAATCTAGTTGGAACTCTTCCGTGTTTAGGTAAAAGAACAAAATTATTTGTCATTTTACTATCTTGATATGTTTTATGTACAATCACACAAAGCATATCAAGATAGTAGAAGGGGCTTCCTTGTATTTGAAGATACATCTTAAAAGTCAACGGAATAAAACTGTCGTTTACTTTGTATGCAAAGATAAAAATGCACTTGTCATTTTACTGTCTTGATTTGTTTTACGCAGTGACATAAAATGTATCAAGATAGTAAAAGGGGCATCCTTGTATTTGAAGATACATGTTAATAAAGATACACTTTAAAAGTCGACGGATTAAAGCTGTGGTTTACTCTGTATGCAAAGATAAAAATTCACTTGTCTTTTTACTATCTTGATGTGTTTTACATTAAGACGCAAGAAACTTATCAAGATAGTAATAGGGGGCTTCCTGTTTTTGGAGATACATTTTAAAAGTCGTCGGATTAAAACTGTAGTTTACTATGTATGTATACATAAAAATTTGCTTGTTATTTAACTATCTTGATATGCTTTAAGTTGAGACACACAAAGCATATCAAGATAGTAGAAGGGTCTTCCTTGTATTTGAAGATACACTTCAAAAGTTAAATAAATAAAAAAAAAAACTGTTGTTGACTTTGTCAGCATACATAAAAATCTACCTATCATTTTACTCTCTTGATATATTTTAAAAGTCAACGGAATAAAACAAAGTTGTTTGCTTTGTAAGCAAACATAAACAACAATGAAATACGAGACCTGAAGCTCCCTGTGATGCTTAGCGCGTTGCATACGTTAGCGCGCTTGGAAAGACCGATCAGAATTATTTGGATAGCTGCTGCTCCAACTGAAAAGATTTTGGGGAGGAACCGGAAGTTGGAGAATTCAGTCGTCTAAATAGTTAGCGTTAGCTGGGTAGATGGAGCGGAAGAGATATTAAAACTCAGGGAATCTTTTGATGTCGCCGAAAAGGGAAGAGTTTGGGAGAGGTTGAAAGGATGATAATGATAATGCGTAGGTAGTTTTATACTTAGCTGTCTATTCGTAAAATAGGTTAGAGGTTGAATTGGTAGTAATTGTCGTTGTGTGTATGCTTATTGGTTATATATATATATATATATATATATATATATATATATATATATATATATATATATATATATATATATATATATATATATATATATATATATATATATATATACATATATACATATATATATATATATATATATATATATATATATATATATATATATATATATATATATATATAGAATTCAAAGACAGTAGTTTACCTTGGGGGCAGAGCAAAGGTGTGAGATCCCACCCGCATAGATATAAACAATATATGTAAATGGGACGCTGGCCTTAGACACTGCATAATGAGTTTATTGTTCCTCTCTTGTTTTTCAGTTATCAGATGTGAATATATTTCCTTTTGTAATGTCCCTGTAGCTTGTGTGTATATATATATATATATATATATATATATATATATATATATATATATATATATATATATATATATATATATATATATATATATATATATATATATATATATATATATATATATATATATTGTAAATTGCAATCACTATTTATTAGTCCTCTTGAAGATGTCTCAGAAGTACAAATGTTGAAACATTTGTGTTTCATTTTCCCCTGTGGTACACCTGCATACATACGTCACGTGTTTTGGTGATGTCATGCATACGCACACACACTCACACATATATATATATATATATATATATATATATATATATATATATATATATATATATATATATATGTATATATATATATATATATATATAATTTATATAAGTTTATACATATATATATATATATGTATGTATATATATATATGCATATATATAATTTATATAAGTTTATACATATATATACATACAGTATATATATATATATTGTATATATATGTTCGTATGTGTGTGTGTGTGCTTTTAGAATTCACTTATTAAATAAGATACAAAACTGCAGACATGCGTAACAAACATGAATAAAGAATAAGTGTTATCTAAAGAACGGTTATAATCATAAACCAAATCCTTTGTCCACGTCCATCCCACTGACGTCAAACAGAGAAAGATGAAAATTAATTAAAAGAAACACAAAAGTTGACGAAGATGAAATTAATTAAGATAGCCGGAACACTGCTGTTGACTCTGGGCGAATTCTCACCTCCGCTTGAAAACGTATCTTTACAAAAGCGATAGATGACTCTCTAAAGGTTAGCATTCGATACGCATAATGCTTGCGAGATAGCTTGCCAGGTTCTTTAGTGCTTGAAATTAACTTGTCTAATAACTGATCTCCTGTCTATATTTCCCATTGCCTTCTGTTAATTTTACTTCTTTCTAATGGACGCCTTAATGTTCTTTGGAAGCTTAAAGAATTTCAAGTCAGTGTGGTGGGCTTGTTCTATATGAATAGGGTTCATCATCTGAATAATAATAATAATAATAATAATAATAATAAATAATAATAATAATAATGATAATAATAATAATATGGTGTAGAATTATAGGGTGTAGCTTCTGCATGTAAGTATATATGTAAATGCATGTATATATAAAGCCGCAGTATTATTATTATTATTATTATTATTATTATTATTATTATTATTATTATTATTATTATTATTATTCAGATGAACCCTATTCATATAGAACAAACCCACAGGGGCCATTACCTTGAAATTCAAGCTTCCAAAGAATATTATGGTGCTTCATTAGAAAGAAGTAACAGAAGGTAATGAGAAACACAAAGAGAAGAAATCACTTATTAAAAAAGAAAAAATAAATTAACAAATTAATAAATTGTGAAAACTTAACCATAAAATATCGAAATGAATTCATAAATATAAAGGCGCAATATCAGTCAAAAGACAAATCTGATAGGCATATAGATATAAAGCAAGTAAAAATTGCCCTGTAATTTCTTCGGCGCAATCAAGTTTTCTGTACAGCGTATAATCAAGGCCACCGAAAACAGATCTATCTTTCGGTGGTTTCGGTATAATGTTGTATGAGCCGCGGCCCATGAAACTCTCAGCCGGCCGTGGTGGCCTGTGTTGTTGCGCTGCCAGAGGTACGATCATGGCTAACTTTAACCTTAAATAAAATCAAAACTACTGAGGCTAGAGGGCTGCAATTTGGTATGTTTGATGATTGGAAGGTGGATGATCAACATACCAATTTGCAGCCCTCTAGCCTCAGTAGTGTTTAAGATCTGAGGGCAGACAGAAAAAGTGCAGACAAAAAGAGTGCGGACGGACAGACAAAACCGGCGCAATAGTTTTCTTTTCAGAAAACTAAAATGCCTCTCGCGGTAAGACATCAATATCCTTTTTCTGAATTCAGTGACTTAAAAGCTGTTTTCCGCTGAGAAAATACGACTCC
>NC_089788.1:3388001-3390501 GCF_040412425.1 Macrobrachium rosenbergii | reverse complement strand
ACTCAACACGTCGTACACACATCCGCTGACCAAGGCCTTCAGCAGACACTACCGGAGTGTGCTTGAGAGAAACGTGATGTCAGGCAAACACAGCTTATCGATCGACTGATCGTGACAGACACCGTGTGCGTGTGTGTTTGCGTGTGTGCTTGCTTTGTGCGTGTGTTTTGTTCCGGTTCTAATAATGACGCGCAGTGCATTTGACGTTCGTTGGTGTGTATGTGTGTTTGTGCTTGCTTTGTGCGTTTGTTGTGGTCCGGTTCTGTAAAGTAGTGCAGTGTATTTGACGTCTGTATGTGTGTGTTTGTGTTTGGGTTTGTGCTTGCTTTGTGCGTGTGTTTTGGCCCGGTTCTATAAAGTAATGCAGTGTGTGTGACGTGTGTTTGTGTGTGTGAGTGTGCTTAATTTGTGCATGTGTTTTAGTCCTGTCCTGATAATGACGTGCTGTGCATTTGACGTGTGTTTGTGTCTGTGTGTTTGTGCTTGTTGTGTGCGTTTGTTTTGGACCGGTTCTATAAAATAGTGTAGTGTATTTGACGTGTGTTTGTGTGTGTGTGTGTGTCTGTGCTTGCTTTGTGCCTTTATTTTAGTTCGGTTCTATAATGACGTGCAGTGTAGTTGACGTGTGTGTGTGTTTGTGTGTTTATATTTACATTATCTCTGTCCCCTCGTATTCCTACATTCTGTATTGTCTCTCTCTCTTGTCTCTCTCCTTCACTTTGTTTATACTTTCACATTTCTTTTATTGGAATATTTTGTATCTCTCAATTATGCCCTTTTTAGTTTTCTGTAAAAGAAAACTATTGTGCCGGCTTTGTCTGTCCGTCCGCACTTTATTCTGTCCGAACTTTATTCTGTCCGCCCTCAGATCTTAAAAACTACTGAGGCTAGAGGGCTGCAAATTGGTATGTTGATCATCCACCCTCCAATCATCAAACATACCAAATTGCAGCCCTCTAGCCTGAGTAGTTTTTATTTTATTTAAGGTTAAAGTTAGCCAAAATCGTGCTTCTGGCAACTATATAGGCTAGGCCACCACCTGGCCGTGGTTAAAGTTTCATGGGCGGCGGCTCATAGAGCATTATACCGAGACCACCGAAAGATAAATCTATTTTCGGTGGCCTTGATTATACGCTGTAGCGGCTGTACAGAAAACTCGATTGGCGCCGAAGAAACTTCGGCGCATTTTTTACTTGTTTTTATTATGTTAATTCTGTGCTAGTTTTAATTATATGTAGATGTAATTTTATGCATATGAAATTATTTTCTGAGTAGTCTTGTCTTTTTCCATCTATCGATATATTTATTTATTTTTATATTTCCTCAAAAATAAAACAAGTTATAATTAAAGCGACTCATTGCAGAATAATGAAATGTTCATGATTACAAAGCAAAAAAAATATAAAAGAAAAGTATTATAATAATTTTTTAAAAATACTAAATGAAATAGTGTCACCAAACAACAAAATCTTTTTTTTTTTTTTTTTTTGCTTTTTTGAGAACACGGCACTGAAAAAAAAATCATTATTCCACTTTTCTGTTTTACAGCCCGAGACTTACTACGGGTTCACCTTTTTGTTTCACACGGTCGCCTCATTCATTCATTTACGGTAATTTCCGGGTCTCCGTAAAATTGGAAGGCGATAGAACCCCCCAGAAACCTTATGACGGACAGATATTAAATATACCACTTCTCTTCCATTTCGTATATTTCCCTAATGAGTGTAAATAATAATTATATTTTCCTTCGTGACTTCCTTGTGGAATAGAACGTAGGAAAGTTATCTGGGATTATTTTCAGAAATAATAATTATATTTTTCTTCGTGACTTCCTTGTGGAATAGAACGTAGGAAAGTTATCTGGGATTATTTTCAGAAATAATAATTATATTTTTTCTTCGTGACTTCCTTGTGGAATAGAACGTTTATCTGGGATTATTTTCAGAAATAATAATTATATTTTTTCTTCGTGACTTCCTTGTGGAATGGAAGGTAGGAAAATTATCTGGGATTATTTTCAGAAATAATAATTATATTTTTCTTTGTGACTTCCATGTGAAATAGAACGTAGGAAAGTTATCTGGGATTATTTTCGGAAATAATAATTATATTTTTCTTCGTGACTTCCTTGTGGAATGGAAGGTAGGAAAGTTATCTGGGATTATTTTCGGAAGTAATAATTATATTTTTCTTCGTGACTTCCATTTGAAATAGAACGTAGAAAATTTATCGTAGATTATCTTCAGAAATAATTGATATTCTCACTTCAGTTTGTTTTCAGTCAATGGTTTCTTCAGCAAGAAAGCGCAGATAATATCATCACGTTGGAATTGGAACTGGAATATAAAATGTAGGCCAAAGACCAAGCGCTGGAACATATGAGGTCACCCAGCTCTGAAAATAATGTCGAAACAAGTGATAAGAGAGGTTTGAGGAAAGTAAGATGGAAGAAGGAGAATATGAACGGAGGTACAGTAAAAGGAATGAAAGGGGTTAACAG
>NC_089788.1:3248001-3385501 GCF_040412425.1 Macrobrachium rosenbergii | reverse complement strand
TTGGAGAATTATTGTTTTACTATAGAACTGCCCAAAGACTTGCTAATGGTAATATTGTCACTATTAGGTTATATATAATCATATATATATATATATATATATATATATATATATATATATATATATATATATATATATATATATATATATAACTATCTCTTCTTTCTGTATTTCTTTGTACCTTCTAATATTTCTTTCGAATTTATCTGTTTATATTCTTTGTTAGTTTATTTTTTCTTTTCAATAACTGTTTCAGTATTTCCCCTTACCTTCTGTTATTTTGTTCCATATGAACACCGTTCATCTTCTGAATAATGAATAATAATAATCAATAATAATAATAATAATTGTTAATATGAATAGGGTAATAATAATAATAATAATAATAATAATAATAATAATAATAATAATAATAATAATAATAATAATAATATATTTGTTCTGTGTAATAGTTTGGTCAATACCCGTGACAATATTAACGCTTATCAACCAAAGCTAGATATAATATCATAACTTTCTTAATTTCACTCGTAAGCCGCTTACTGATATGAATTAATAATCTGTTTAACTGACCGCTGTAATCTCTCAAGCTTTATTCAAACATTATAAACATCTCAGTGAAACAATTCTGAAAACCCTTTAAGTTGGAGAGCAAGAATTATCGTTATTTAAACAAAAATAACTGCAAAAATAATTTTAGTTTAAAGAATAGGAAATTATATAATAACATCATGATGATAATGGTGACGTAATGATGAAATAACTGGGACACTTGAGAGTATTGAATTTTACAGCATTATTGATTGATTGTTGGGAATCTGGCGTTACAATTCCATGTCACTGTGTAGATATCAGTCAACAAACATTGTACATAGTTAAAGGCATAACCAGTAGTGTAAGTCTGTAAACTTAAGTTAAAGGCCCATAGCTCTTTCAAATAGTATTGAAACTTATCATTAACCTTTAAGTATTAGAGATAATAAGTGATGTATACATGTATGTATGTATATTCAGATTCGTAGAACTATTTTGCGTGGTATGAATTTTCACATAAGCGTTTGTTATGACTAATAATTTTTATTTATGGGAAGATTTTCAATAACAACCATACGTACGAATGTCTCAGAAAAATTAATTAAGATTCCTTGTTGAGGTCACTATCTTGCAAACATTTACTCCATTATCATTTTCATAATTTTTTACTATAATATTATTATTCACATAAAATAGAATACATGTGAAAAATGAGAAAAACCGAATGGGAAAGGAAACACCAAATAAAATAAATATATAATTAGAAGACAAAAGTAATAAAAAAAATTTTTCAAAAAGTGCTTGCAGCAATAAAGGTCACCTTTTCTGCTCTATTTTTCCGTAAATGTCCCTCCCGTGTTCCAAAATAGTCTAGACGTCTCTCTCTCTCTCTCTCTCTCTCTCTCTCTCTCTCTCTCTCTCTCTCTCTCTCTCTCTCTCAATGTATCCAAAGTGTGTGATAAAACAACAGGCTTGTGTACGTACGTTCTGCGAAATATACTACATTATATAATAGACGATGCTACCGTCTGTTGTAAAAATCAATATTCACAAGTCCCAGTTATTTCACTATTATTATTATTATTATTATTATTATTATTATTATTATTATTATTATTTTGCTTCGTAAGAAAATTAGGTGATAATTACTCGCACTTTCGAATTACGAATGAATCGTCTGTGCATAAACTTCCATTTATTATTATTATTATTATTATTATTATTATTATTATTATTATTATTATTATTATTAGTAGTAGTAGTAGTAGTAGTAGTAGTAGTAGTAGTAGTAGTAGCATCTTCATAATATTTCAGAAAAAAAAGGAAAATAATTGACAAAATTTGTGTCAAGTTAAATTAGATAATCCAGGTGTATAAAAGAGATGACGACATTAAAACTTCAAAATTTAAAAATCTAAAAAAAAAATTAATTAAATAAGACAAAACAACAACGAGATGTAAATTTTTCGTACACACACACACACAAACACACACACACACACACACACACACACACACACACACACGCCATTCGAAAGCCTATTAAAATATAAGCGCTTCCTTGTTGCTCGCTGTTTTCCAAATGCGAACCGCTCAGAGGATGCACGTGTCAAAACGAAGAGATGTTTCAACGACAATCCTGTTTATATATATATATATATATATATATATATATATATATATATATATATATATATATATATATATATGTATATATATATATATATATATATATATATATATATATATATATATATATATATATATATATATATATTCGCTTGATTTTCCTTTTTCTTTTTGAACGGTGTTTAATAAAAGGAATCATTTCCCAAGAGTTCTGTATATATGTATGTATGTATATGTATATATATATATATATGCAGTATATATACAAATATATATATATATATATATTGTATATTAATATTTATGAACTATATTAATATTTATAATATTTAATATATATATATATATATATATATATATATATGTGTGTGTGTGTGTGTGTGTGTATGTATATAATATATACTCAAAAACATATAGATGAATAGAGAGCGAGAGAGAGGTGATTAATCTTAGTACAGTTTCGTCATAAAAATAATAACAATCAGCACCTACCTTCATTTTATAGCTCATCAACAATATATAAAAAAAGCTATTTCTCCCGGGAGAAGATTCAGGGATTGACGACGAATCCAAATTTATATATATATATCCTTTTTTTTTTGGCTTCACTGTGTGTTATCTCTCCATTTTTGCCAACGAATTGTTCACTTTCTTGATGTTCTTTATCAAAGAATCAAAGACAGTTGTTGATTAATATTATATAAAAACAAAAGACTGCCGCTTTTGATTTTTCAAGTTTCCTCGCTTTCCACAACAAGATGCGCGCGCGCGTACGCACACACACACACACACACACACACCTTTCTTCCGGCACAGCTGCCTTGTGACTGAGCTCTCGACTACACAGACAGAGAGAGAGAGAGAGAGAGAGAGAGAGAGAGAGAGAGAGAGAGAGGTGCCATCGGTGCCACAGGCGGCCGCTTTGACTTCTGAGACAGTCAGTCGCTCTCGGAAGCTTCTCCTGGTAGGAGGGACTCCAGAGTCCGTGATTGTCCTCTGTACATGTTACGCCGTTTTCACTTTCTTATTATTCTTCGTTATTGATTTGCTGCTTGTTAATTCATTTTTTTTTTGGGGGGGGAGCGGGCTTTCCATATTATTTGGGCTTCTCTCTCTCTCTCTCTCAGGACTTTGTATTTTTTTTATAATTCAACTATAACATTAAAATTTGTACTCTCTCTCTCAGGACTTTATATTTTTTTATAATTCAACTATAACATTAAATTTTTACCCCCTTCTCTCTCTCTCTCTCTCTCTCTCTCTCTCTCTCTCTCTCTCTCTCTCTCTCTCTCTCTCTCTCTCTCTCTCAGGAATTTATATTTTTATAGTTCAACTATAATATTAAAATTTGTACTTTCTCTCTCTCTCTCTCTCTCTCTCTCTCTCTCTTTTTAATGGCATGGCGTCAGTAACCTAGGTGCTGTGACGCCAGTTTTAGTAGCTATAATCAATCAATCAATTTTAATGGTACTTTGTTTACCATCACGTTCCAACGTCATTGCGATTACCTTCGTTTGGAAGGAAATTAATTATTATTATTATTATTATTATTATTATTATTATTATTATTATTATTATTATTATTATTTATTAGGTACCAACAGTCGCTGCCTGTAGATTGCTGGTATGGGTACCCAGTAAATAATAATAATAAATAATAATAATAATAATAATAATAATAATAATAATAATAATAATGATAATAATAATAATAATAATAATATATCTACCTCGTTCCCTCTTAATTTTTCTCTACACAGTTGGAAAAGACGGAAAATTCTTGATTTTCTTTCTTTCTGCATCTCTTAATCAGTCGGCAAACTGACACGTGCTCCAGTCTCTCTCTCTCTCTCTCTCTCTCTCTCTCTCTCTCTCTCTCTCTCTCTCTCTCTCTCTCTCTCTCTCTCTCTCCTAGATTTGGATCTGATGGGACAAAACTGATATATAAATGAAGCTTCGCTTCCTCAGGTGAAGATTTATCAACTTCTTGATTAAAGATAAAAACCTTTTTTGAAGCCGAGATGATTCAGAGTGTGGCCAGAGACCCTTGCTCTAATTGAAGCGAGATCCATGCTCTAATTGAAGCGAGACCCTTGCTCTAATTGAAGCGAGTTCGCCGGATTAAGATGGCACAGAGATAACAGAAGGTACAAGATAGAGCAATGATCACTATCTGGAAGGGTGATAGAGGGGCGAGTGATAGCTCTCTAGAGAGCAAGAGCTTAAATCGTATCCGTAAAAAAGGCTAATATGACCACATAGGTGACCAACAGTAGTAAAGTTTAGGTAGAGGAAAGTGGTAGCTCTCTCACAAGCAAGAGCTTAAATCGTGTATGTAAAAAAGGCTAATATGACCACATAGGTGACCAACAATAGTAAGTTTAGGTAGAGGAAAGTGGTAATCTCTCACAAGCAGGAGCCTAAATTGTGTATGTAAAAAGAGATATTAAGAGCACGTAGTTTAGGTAGTGGAAAGTGATAGATCTCTCAAAAGCAAGAGCCTAAATCGTGTATGTAAAAAAAGCTGATACGATATTTGGTTTTTGGCGAGACTTGTTAACGTGGCAAGGGATTCTTTGCATATAAAGACCAGAATCTTCTTATTTACCTTTTATCAATTTAACTTCTCTTCTTCTCATACATTTTTGTAATGACAGAATATCTCTTATTTAGCCGTTATCAGGTTTATTAATTTATTTATCTTTTTTTCATTTTTCGTTTCGTGATTTTTCATTACAAATCACTGGCCTCCTCGGCCCAAATTCCGGCCTAAACAACCATAAATACTCTCGTAATTCTGAGAGGATATATCTACTTTTTCCCCCTCTAATATTTCTCCAATTTGGCTTAGTGAAGATAATTGTAAAGGAAGGAATTTTACTGAAGATGGTTTTAAAAGAAGGCCTTTTACTTGGCGCTCGCCCTCCAGGTATTTTGCTGGTGACAGGTAGAAGGCCGTACAGCCGAGAGGGAGAACGAAAAGTCTGCGGGATTTTCACTCCCCTTTTCATAGGAAGCTTCGTTGCCGTGAATATATTTTTGCCGAGCGTTGAAAAGCTTGGAAATTTAGATGTGGTAATATTCACAAGGAGGATATTTCTATACGGATATATATATATATATATATATATATATATATATATATATATATATATATATATATACTGATATATATTCATAAACGTCAAGCATTTAAAGACAAGTAGTCTTCAAATTCTTTATTTAGAAACGTTTCGTGCAATCCTTTGCACATCATCAAAATTATAGAGTAGTTAAAGCTAAAGTTAAAATAACAATTATTATACCGACAGTAAAAAATTTTTATAAAGTCAACATAAAAGCAGAAAAATTTTATGAAATAATAAAAATAAAATAAATAAATAAAATAAATTTTATGAAATAATAAATTTTAATATATTTAATATATTTATTTATTTATTTTATTTTATTATTTCATAAAATTTTTCTGCTTTTATGTTGACTTTATAAAAAATTTTTACTGTCGGTATAATAATTGTTATTTTAACTTTAGCTTTAACTACTCTATATTTATTGCAGACTGGATGATGTGCAAAGGATTGCACGAAACGTTTTAAATAAAGAACTTTTGAAGACTTCTTTGTCTTATGGATCTCCTGATTATATATATATATATATATATATATATATATGCTGATTTATAAACGTCGTTAAACAAGTTAAAAAATGCGCCGAAGTTTCTTCGGCGTAATCGAGTTTTCTGTACAGCCGCTACAGCGTATAATCAAGGCAACCGAAAATAGATCAGTCTTTCAGTGGTCTCGGTATAATGCTCTATGAGCCGCGGCCCATGAAACTAACCACGGCCAGGTGGTAGCCTATCTTGTATCGTTGCCAGAAGCACGATTATGGCTAACTTTAAACTTAAATAAAATAAAAACTACGCATGCTAGAGGGCTGCAATTTGGTATGTTTGATGATTGGAGGGTGGATGATCAACATACCAATTTTCAGACCTCTAGCCTCAGTAGTTTTTAAGATGTGAGGGCGGACAGAAAATGTGTGGACTGACAGACAAAACCGGCACATAGTTTTCTTTTACAGAAAACTAAAAAGCTGGGAAATTTAGATGTGGTGATATTCACAAAGTATGGAAATATATTCTGATTCATATATGTCATAAGCTTCTTTCGTGAAATAGCGTTTGGACAGTTTCCTCAGACTTACAGATAAGTTAAAATGGCTTAAATATAAAGTAACTTGGAAATCTGCTTGGAAATATAAGTAAAGACTGGTGATTATAAGTATGATTAAATTTCAGAAGAGACAAAACAATAAATATAAATAGCAGAACCCATATGGGGGATAGTGTGTGGTGCACTGCAGGCATTACTGAAGGATCTTTGCAGCGTCCCTTCGGCCCCTAGCTGCAACCCCTTTCGTTCCTTTTACTGTACCTTCTTTCATATTCTTTTTCTTCCATCTTACTTTCCACCCTCTCCTAACAAGTGATTCATAGTGCAACTGAGAGGTTTTCCTCCTGTTACACCTTTTAAACTTTTACTATCAATTTCCGTTTCAACGCTGAATGACCTCGTAGGTCCCAGTGCTTGGCCTTTGGCCTAAATTCTGTATTCAATTCTATTCATATGAAATATCTCCCCACTCCCAAAAAAAAACGCTAATTTAATTATATCAGCTTTAAATTTGTGTACATATGGCAAACAGTATTTCATAGCACTACACATTTGTACAAGATATCAGGTGGAAACTCCGTTTTGCAGTTTTAATAGGAAAGGGAGAGAAAGTGAGAGAGAGTAGAGGGGTGCCTCGAGGAGAAAGAGAGAAAGAGTGAGAAAGAGTTGGAGAGAGAGAGAGAGAGAGAGAGTTTATCGGTTGTCATTCAGAGTTTTCCCGGGCAGCGCCCAGTTGATCAGCTAGTAAATCACATACAGTACGCCTCACGCAGACCGGAATTAATGTGACTTTTAATATGAGCCCTTCAGGACATTTTTTTTCTTTAAAACCAAAAATGTATCAATAAACTTGAATGAATCATTTCCATAAAATTAAGCACGGAAATTCGACAGGGTATTATTATTATTATTATTATTATTATTATTATTATTATTATTATTATTATTATTATTATTATTTACAAAGTGAACCCTATTCATACGGAACAAGCCCACCACAGGGGCCACTGACTTGAAATTCAAGCTTTCAAAAAATATTATGTGTTCATTTGAAAGAAGTAACAGAAAGTAATAGGAACTAAAGAAGAGGTCAGTTTTTGGAAAAGAAAAATTACATTAACAAATTATTAAATGAGTAGATAAAACTGTAAGCAAATTATTTAAATACAAATAGAACAGTATTAGGGCAGCAATGCATTGCATCTTCGCTTGAACTTCTGAAGTTCCAATTGCACGACATCCTCAGTAGGGAGGCTGTTCCACAGTCCAACGGTGTGAGGAATAAAGGACCTCTGGAGCTGAGGAGTTCGACAGCGAGGCACATTTACTGCTTACTGGTGCTTCTGATGTTTGGCTAAGGTTGGTCTCGGCAGGGAAAGGGGATCAGGAATCAGTTGTGAATTTGAAAGCTCTCTGTTTCAGTACAACTTATGAAAATGTAGCAAAGAACTCGTTAGGTTAGGTTAGGCTAGGTTGGTTAGGTTAGGTTAGGTTAGGTTGGTTAGGTTAGGTTAGGTTAAGTTAGGTTAGGTTAGGTTGGTTTGGTTAGGTTAGGTTGGTTAGGTTAGGTTAGGTTTAGGTTTAGGTTAGGTTAGGTTAGGTTAGGTTTAGGTTAGGTTAGGTTAGGTTAGGTTAGGAAGACCTTACTTATTACACAAGGTTCGTCCTCGCCAGTGTATTATAATATGAAACAAGTTATCTTACATCAGTAGTTTTTACATTTCAGGGTAATGAAAACCGCCATCAAAGGCGTTTCTAAATTCGGCTCAAAAAGCAGAAATTACTGCTAGAGTGCTCTAAATGTGTTCTCTCTCTCTCTCTCTCTCTCTCTCTCTCTCTCTCTCTCTCTCTCTCTCTCCCCTCAAGAGTTCTTTAATCTGCTTTCGAGAAAATTAGATTATCCTCTGATGAAGATTCATTCTGAATAAACTTCACAAAAAAAGTAAACATGAGTTTAAAAGACAAATCTTTCCTCTGAAGATGTGAGGTATTATCCTCTGATGAAGATTCATTCTGAATAAACTTCTCAAAAAAGTAAACATGAGTTTAAAAAGACAAATTTTACCTCTGAAGATGTATATATAATTATAGTTTCATATGATATATATATATCCCCTTAAACTTTAAAAGACTCTCTTGACTCTCTCTCTCTCTCTCTCAAGTTTCAAGACTCTCTCTCTCTCTCTCTCTCTCTCTCTCTCTCTAGATAAACTTTAAAAAAACCTAAGTTCACGAAACAGAATCTACTTCCAGAGATCAAGTTTCAAGACGAAATCGCCCCCTCCTCTCTCTCTCTCTCTCTCTCTCTCTCTCTCTCTCTCTCTCTCAAGTACCACTCAAGTAGTTGTTTTCAAGAGACCTAGTTTTTTTTTCTTCTGGCTTTCTTGGAATTCGTAATAAGGAGAAACAGGTAAATGAGAGAAATCTAGTAATTAAGTCAGTGTCCTAATTTAGATGGCGCTTTGTCTGTCCGTCCGCACTTTTTCCTGTCCGCCCTCAGATCTTAGAAACTACTGAGGCTAGAGGGCTGCAAATTGGTATGATGATCATCCACCCTCCAATCATCAAACATACCAAATTTCAACCCTCTACCCTCAGTAGTTTTTATCTTATTTAAGGTTAAAGTTACCCATAATCGTGCTTCTGGCAACGCAACAATCCAGGCCACCACTGCCGGCTGAAAGCTTCACGGGTCGCGGCTCATACAGCATTACACCGAGACCACCGAAAGATAGAGTGGTTTTCGGTGGCCCTATTTATAAGCTGTACAGAAAACTCGATTGCGCCGGAGAAACTTCGGCGCATCTTTTAGTTGTTTATAATAAAAACGCTTTACTTTCTCACTGAGCAAATAATACTTGAGAAATTAAATGTGAATTGATAATGGCCTCCCGTATTTATGGTTTGATCAGCTGTTTTGCTTCATAATTTCAGGTGAAGTTGAGTAATATTAGTTCAAAGAAAGATATACATTTACCAATTTTTAAGAGAATCTCTTCGTATTGCATTCTGTTTAAACACAGAATTAATATAATGTTCTGTTCTATTGTTGGGCTTGGAAAAATGTCTCATTATTGATGATTGAATTCGTAGTGAACCCTGTTTGGTTTTGTGCACAGTAACAGTTGTGTCTCGCTGACGAGTAGGCCTACTGCTTTGTCAAGCTTCAACACTTTTTTTCTCACGCAAGAATTTTGTAATATGTTCTGTGTTTCATGTTACGTTAAAATACATGAGACTAGACAGTAAAATGTACAAGCAGTTTTGTTCAGTTAGTTGAAACATGTGGATAAAACAGTTCACTATTCCATCCCAGTTTCCATAAAAGCTTGTTTGAAAGATACATTTTCGAATTTATATACAAATATTGGGCTTACTAATGGAAGTGATATTTTATTCGTAAACGCTTTCAGACAAACGTAACTGTTTAGACCTGAAAAATTCTGCTCTTGGAAGGAGTGTTATACGGAAAACTGTCTGCAAGTGATATCGGATGTATTCGTTTCAACCAAAGAACTAGATATTGATATACTTATAATTTTGTAAATAAAAAAAATTTACGAACCGCAAGATGAAAATAAAGTGTCAGTTGGTGACTTTCTTATAAAAAAATGTCTAATTAAATACATCGTTCTTTAGTAATTGTGAATAATTACTTCTTCTATCAAGGGTGATAATCGACTTACTAATAATTTCCATCATCGACTTTGTGTAATAATTGTTTCGAGTCTAACTGAATTACCCATATAAATTATTGATCCGAGTAATTCAATATCTTTGATTGATGACGATCATTGACTTACAGTACATTTGTTGTGGCGCTAATTTGAGTTAAATAGGTTTTTTTTTAACTCAAGAAATTAAAGCAGTATTAAATTCCTTGAATTTAATACTTAAGTTTCTTTGCAGCGTCCCTTCGGCCCCTAGCTGTAACCCCTCTCATTCCCTTTTGCTGTACCTCCGTTCATATTCTCTTTCTTCCGTCTCACTTTCCTCAACCCTCTCCTAACAATATAATGCAGTTGCGAGGTTTTCCTCCTGTTACACCTTTCAAACCTTTTTATTCCTCTGGCCTAAAGCTCAGGCTATATTCCAGTCCCAAGCTTTACCAGGAAAAAAAAATGACAAATAAGAAACAGCATTAGTATTCCTTCGACGGGTCCAAGCTATAATTCATCACTAACAGGCTAAAACAAAAGGCCTGTCAAACTCGGATGCATTTAGCGTAACAAATAGAGTGACTGGTCAACGGTCATTCAGCCTGCAGTGACAATCATTGTTATCAACGGATCATAGCACTAGATAATTACCAATTGCGTTCACGTGATTATAACTGACGCATGAATATTTGGACATCTGGAATGGCTTCTGTCTGTTAACGGAAATTTTTGGACAAAATCATCCGGGGTGGCAGTCTGAACTTAGTTTAAAAAGAAACAGGTTAAAAAATGCGCCGAAGTTTCTTCGGCACAATCGAGTTTTCTGTACAGCCGCTACAGCGTATAATCAAGGCCAACGAAAACATATCTATCTTTCGGTGGTCTCGGTATATTGCTGTATGAGCCGCGGCCCATGAAACTTCAACTGCGGCATGGTGGAGGCCTATCCTATATCGTTGCCAGAAGCACGACCATAGCTAACTTTAACCTTAAAATCAAAACTACTCAGGCTAGAGGGCAGCAATTTGGTATGTTTGATGATTGGAGGGTGGATGATCAACATACTAATTTGCAGCCCTCTAGCCTCAGTAGTTTTTAAGATCTGAGGACGGACAGAAAAAGTGCGGACAGAAAAAGTGCGGACGGACAGACAAAGCCGGCACAACAGTTTTCTTTTACAGAAAACTAAAAAGGTTTATTCACTAGTTGACTGTCGTGAGATTTGACTGAGAATGTTATGTGGTATTCGTGAATGATGTTTGTTTCCCTCTTTCAAAGTTATTCATCATTTAATGCCTCCTTTTTCAGGACTATTGCTTTTCATAAGACCTCCGTGTTTGAATGGTTAAAATCACTATCACAGTACAGTAATAGTGAAAATTCTCACAGGTATTTGAGAGACCGTAATCTGAAGGTACATTTGTTATTCATATAGGATGGACTCTGTTCCTTCATTAAAATATAAATAAATATATTCATATACATGCATACATACGTACATACACGCTCCTACTACAATTGGTTTATTACGAATTTAGGTAAACATTCACAGGCAACTGTTGCCTAACATTATCAATACCCTCTCTACAATGTTCCTTGTACTCCAACGCTGCTGGACTCCTTACCATCATAAAACAATTAATCAGCTTCAAGAAACTTCAAAACAATGAGATACACCCTAAGACACAGAGTTCCTCTTCCCAGATTGCCCCTGACAGTTAATTTCCAGCATCCATTTTCCCCTCTATACCAAGTACCTTCAGCATTTCAATTGGCACCTCTGATGGACCTGGTGTTTTTCCTCTTTCATTTGACTAGCAGCCTTCTTTCCTGTGATAGTGAACGTAGTGTGTCGGCTGTTAGAGGAAAGGTTTGGGAAGCCAAACAAGATCATTTCCGCCACATTCAGGGCCTTATGCAAATTGCCTGCCTTGTCAAGGAAGCCGAAGAACGATAACCAACTCATGGTGCTGCGGAAATTACAAGGCGATTGAGTAGCCCACGTCTGCAATTTAGAGGCTCTTGGGGTAGGAGGGGACCAATATGGGCTGATATTCTCTAGACCTTGTTGGCGCCCATGATCTAGTCCCTGCTCCCCGACGAGATTCGGTTGGATTGGTCTCGCTGTGAACGGGAAGAAGGAGAAGTAGGGGGTCGAGATAGGGCTGAGGCCCTTAAGGGGTTTAACCACAGGAAGACTGAGATCCCGGCATGGAACGGGGGCCAGAGAAAGTTCAACCTGGGTTCGGCTTCCTCCCTTCAAACATCGTCGGAAGAGAGTGTATCAGAATCGTGGGGTGCGTTCTCTGAAAAACTACATCCCAGTAAAAATGTTATAGTGTGGTTAAGCATCCTATTCAAGAGAAAGAAGAGGCCATTCGAGTTAAGAGAAAAACAGGGTATGGGAAGCAAATTTTACATGATCCTATAGCCGATTCATTAAGGTAGATTCTTGGGCCTACGAGACGTTTGTTTGGCCGCCTCTGATTGGCTGGTACCGGGAGGCAGGAGACTCGCTCACTGTCTCATTTTTACGTATGTAGCTCAGAAAATTAGCAATATGTTTATATATTTCTTCATTTATCTCACGTTTTGAACAAGATAGGAAAGTTTTGGTCATACCATAGGATTTGGTATTAATTTTACAGTTAAATATGATTTCCTGAAATCAATAAGAGAAAACACAAAGGGATTACAACGAGTAAAAATGAAGAGAGAAGCATTTAATTCTTTATACCCGTTTTTACTTATCATTGGATTTTGCATTATTCATGCGATCAAGATAAAATAAAACTTGTGTTTTCATACAATAAATTCACCCTGAATACTCTGGTGCTTTCAGATTTTAGATATACGTTACCAGGGAAGAATATTTAAAATTAATTTGGCCGCTCTAATTCTTGAAGAACGAGGACCCATGCTGTCATTTAGCCTGCTCTTTCTCAATACATTGGTTGAAGAAAAAGACAGTGGCTGGGAAAGACTTGCCATTTCGTGAAGTGTGTAGTGTAAAACTTTCTTGTGCTAAAACAGCATTAATTCGTCATAGTGAAACCAAGACCCACAGTGACAATGCAAAAAGAAGTGCAAGTTTAGCACAGTCTCAGGCCATCACTGAATGCGGCAGCGAAAATGGAAATCAAATTTATATATAGCTTCACTGCTGAAAATAATTTGCCAGTTAGCATGTGTGAACTTTTCCTACCTTTCCATCGAGACCTGCTTCCAGCAGACGATGTCTTGAAGAAGGTAACTTCAGGAAAACAAAAAGCTGCAAACATCATAAGACAAGTGCTCGGTTTTCATTTCCTGAGGGAAAGCGCAGAAAAGTTGCAGCATCATAAATTTCCAGTTGTGATAGATGAAACAACAGATAAACTATATCGCAGTTAGCAATTTTGGGAACGTTTTTTGATGCAGAATCATTTGAAATGAAATGCGTTTTTGTAGACCCATTGAATTGCCCAGCAGTAAAGATAATAAAGAGTGTATGAGAGCTTGCAACATCCCTATGACAAAATGTGACTGGATTTTGTGCTGATACATGTAATGTTATGTTTGGTAAACGTCATTCTATTTCCCAATTATTCATGAAGACTGTCCTTGGATTTTACCTGCGAAATGTTCGTGTCATTTGATACATTTATGCTCATCCTATGCTTCACATAAATTACCAAAATCTTAGTAGGACCTTTGTCGAAATATCTATTCTCACTTTCACATGTCATCTCAAAGAATAGAAGCCTTTCGAGAATTCCAAAATTTGTGCCATGTTGAAAAACACAGTCTTGAGAGCAGGTAGAACAAGATGGTTATCTTTGAAAATGTGTGTGGATCGTATTTTAGAACAATATGTGTTCCCACTTTATGGAACTTAGCTATGTACGTGGCTCAGATATTAAGAATATTGATCCAGGAAATGAGAGATACCGTGTACCTTTAAAAGAAAGTGTATCTTGGATAAAAAAGGATCCGTTACAAGTCAGAGAATATCTGCAGAAATGGGAGAGGATCACAATATGGTTGTGTTGTTTTATGCACGTAACACATTGCAAAAATTTCCTTGTCGAATGTGTTAAACAAATTCAAGTTAGATTCGATGGAGTTGAATATTTTGACTTTTTATCTTGCTTGCATCCTGAAGTTGCGTACAATTTGATTGTGCCTAGACCCATGTTGACAAGATTCCCATATGTGATGACATTAATGCTCAAGAACCTGATTTGGAATGGCGACAGGACGCTATGAATCTTAATCTTAGTGCCAGTTTGAGCTTCATAGATTACTGCTGAGTCTTTTTTTATTATAAAAAATGCGGCAGGATCTCATACATACCCTGAGTTAAAAAGTTTATTAGCATTTTTTTTTTTTTTGCAATTTCCCTATTCTAACGCATCAGTTGAGAAGCTGTTCAATCAGTTACAACTGATAAAAGATGGTCACCGATCAGCTCTTAAGCAACAAAGTCTAGTAGGCCTTCTTACAACGAAATTAACCTTGCAGCCCTTGGAAAAAAGTCGCACAGGAAGCTACGACCTTTCTCCAAGAGCCATGATCAACCTTCATCAAAAAATGAAGACCAATGCGAATGATGAGGAAGCTCAACAATTGCGAAATGAGTTTCAGGAATACTGTAAGCAACAGAGTAATTAATATTTTATTATTATTTCCTAATTTACAGTGAAAATATATTTTCTAATTTATAGTCAAACTTTTTGAGTTATTTCCTTGTATGTAAGAGATGGAAAAAATAAGTTTTATTTTGCTGTAAATATTGAAAGAAAAATATTAAGTTTTTCTTTTTCTTGTTTTTACTTTCTAACAAAAATTGAGTAGCCATTTACTGTGTGTTCCTGAGAATAAATCTAATTATATACTAAGGATTTTTTCTTAACTCTGGACTGTCCTGTGAAATTTCCCCTAGAAATAAGAAATAAGTGCTTGGAAGTAGTCAATGTACTTTGCTAATCATTGGTTTCCTAATATGAATATCTGAAATTTATCAAGGAATTTGCACTTCAGAGAATCTTGAATAATAAAGTTTACCGTGTGGGAAACCCTAACTATAATATCTCCCATACGGAGTAAAGAAAATCCTTCTAATGTGGATTTTGTAATATTTATCTTAAATCTCTCTACACATGACTGAAACAGGCACTGCTGCAACGGCAAGCTTGATACTGAGAGCAAAAAAGGCATGCCTTCTTCTTCATATTTCTAATATTAAAAGGGATATTTACAAGATTCTTCTTCTTTGATTACGCAAAAAAAAGACATACAGGTACAAATGTAACCACATCTTACGTATTACCTAATTTCATCTTATTTATATCTACTCTTTGCTATGTTTATGCAGAGGCTTCGAGGTCATGAACAAAAATCCTACATCTGGTCAGACCATTTGACTTCGGAAACGAGAAACTTTTGCATGTAATGCATAAATAGCTAATGGCCTTTATTACCTATTCCTTTTTATGACATGAAATGTGTAAATGTGGTCTCCGAGACCACAACAAATGCACACTCATACACTTAACACAAGCTGCAGAGATGCTCTTACCAAGAGTTCTGCATTCATGGGATACATTGATGTGGTAGTCACTGTTTATCTTCTTCAAGACATGGAAGTATTTACTGTTGCTGAGAGAAGGTATTGTTTCCCATCAGGGTGCATCCACACTGCTGTAAAACATGCCCTAAACACTGCACACTGCTGTAAAACATGTCATAAACATTACACAGTGCTGTAAAACATGTCATAAACACAAGTCTGTAGTTCTGGCCAATGCTTCATTCGATTATCCTTGTCCAAGGTTCGTCTGTGCTTACGGTCTTGCAATTGTTTTCAACCTGTTTGTGATATGTAGGCCATAAATTACCGTCGCGTGGGCGCTCTCTTCAAGCACAGGACTACACTTGGATGATTTGACCAGGCGCCCTCGCTCGGAGAATTAACCCTCAGTAGTAGAAAAAAGGTCTTGGTTAAAATAAACAATTTACTTTTTTCATTTAGATATACGTTACTAGGGATATGTTGGCAAAACAAATGTATTTAGAAAGAGCAGGCTAAATGACAGCGTGGGTCCTGGTTCTTAAAGAATTATAGCGGCCAAAGTAATTTTTGATATTGTTCCCTTTTTAGGAGGGCCTTTCGTTCTCATATTTATAGCACTTCGATGAGATTTAACATTACAAACTGTTACGCTTTTAAAAATAACCAAATTACAATTTATAATCGAATCGTTGGCGTGTTTCATCGTCAAGAAAAATAGTGCTAATACAGTTTGAATGACTGCCTTTAGTCTAGATTTTTTATTTATTTAAAAAATATTGAAAAATAAAATTAAATAATTTGCACCTAGTCATATTCTCACTGGAGTCATAACTGAAAAATCAACATAGATTCCTTGTATGTGAGTGGTTGTAGTAAAACTCAACATTTCGCGTATTAGCGAAAACCATTTTCTTTTACTGCAATACCGGGCAAACTATTAGATTTGTCTGGATTTTTGGAGGTTTCGTTTAGCAACCACTGAAATGCAGTCAACTTTTTGGGTTTCAGTTTTTTCCTTTCACGAAATCCGAAAACGTTATAGAAATTGCTGGAGTCAAGTTTACAGAACATTAACCTAGTACAAGACTATGTTCAAAGCACAAGACAAGAATAGGGTTTGATCATATCAAGTTGGTTTCGTAGTTAACATGTGTGACTCACATTCTCTTTCGTCATATGTTGTCTTAGAGGTGTGTTTTACGTAAGTTGTACACAAAATTTTAATTTCAATATGCTGAACAGCTTCCAAAACTTTCAGTTCATCTGTTCATTCACTTATTCATTTTTCTCATATACCTTCTTGAAAACAAGTCTGAACCTTTTTGTTAATTGCAAATGTCACTTTCCCAATACTATTGTTCTTTCTGCAAGTGGCTCCTAGTGACAAGTTGCATGGGACGTTTATAGGCTCCTGTGCTGACAGAGGACCTTGGCTTAATCTGCAACAATTGAAGTAAGACTATGAATCAGCCACAGTGAGTAGCTTGGTTCTTATGGTACTTTAGTGGCATTATTCCACAAGTTAACCCACAGTAGATTTGCCTCATTTGACATTTACTTCGGCACTAGGGGTCTGGCTGCTAATTTACCCCTGCTTAGGAGCATTTAGCCTCTTGTTAGCCTAGGGATCTAGATACAGGAGTAAATAATCTCAAAATTGGGTTGACTGGTGCGGTATGAGAGACACTTTTATCAGAACATCACTTTACTCAGTGTTTTCTTAACGTTTTATGAAAACGGATTCTACCCTTGTGAACTTTAAAACAGCTTGCACGAATCGGTTTGATCTTCAAGGCAACATGAAATTTTATATGAAACAAAATAAAATCTGACTTTAGTGTTATATTAAAAATGCAACAGAATCATTTTCTCCAGAACCTGAAGTGTAGATGTTTTTAAATTGAAGCGGACAGTTCATCGGCCCTTCTCGCTAATTTTTTTAAGCACACAACACACATTATATATATATATATATATATATATATATATATATATATATATATATATATATATATATATATATATATATATATATATATGGTAGAAACTGCCATTTTTAAAATTTGCGGTCTATTCATTTTACTGAAACTCTTTCAGTGACAAATGAAACCTGACATAGCCCAATCTCGATTTTTAAAATGCCTAGAATAAAGAAAACAGGACATTTGACAATGTTAACATCTCGAATACAACTTTGAGTAATGAGAACAGAGATCTTTCGACAGGGCAAGATCGCTAACTCCTAGTCGCTCTACAAAGTAGGTAGATGGACCTGGGACGACCTGTACCCTCTTAAAGAATCCTACTAAACAACGTTAGTAGAGCGAAGCGTCACCAACGCTCGTTATTTTCCTTACTCATTAGTTTAAGGCACACCTCGAGTGGTGGCGCCCACGGTCCAGCGCAGAACGAACGAATCGTGTTCCGATGCGTAGAGAAGTTCTATGTAATGATTTTGATTCTTGAGTACGATTTTCGTATTTTACTGGCGTATTTAACAGGATATTATGTTTGCATTTTGATAGTCGTTGTAATTTTGATTTTTAACATGCCCTGTGTATTTTAGTGTTTTGTTTTGTATGATATTGTCTTGATATCCTTCGTAAGATGGCTACATAAGCTCGTTCTTGATATCTGGCTATAAAATTATATCCTTCGTAAAATGGCTGCATAGGCTAGTTCTTGATATCGAGCTGCTTAACTCTGGCTACGAAGTTATATCCTTCGTAAGATGTGGCTACATAGGCTAGTTCTTGATATGGCTTAACTCTGGCTACGAAGTTATATCCTTCGTAAGATGGCTGCATAGGCTAGTTCTTGATATTGAGCTTAGCTCTGGCTACGAAGTTATATCCTTCATAAGATGGCTACATAGGCTAGTTCTTGATATTGAGCGGCTTAACTCTGGCTATGAAATTATGACATTTCTAGTTACCGGTGACGTATTTAGCGTAATTCTTCCTGCCATTTATTGTAATTTTTAGTGTCTATATAATCATCTGGCATCAGGTTTATAGATGACAAAGGAAGATTTTATCTGCCTATGATATAAAAAATAATTACTTAAGTTACAAAGGAAAAACTTATTATTTTTTCGTCTTGAGACAAGAACCATCACTGGAATGCATCAGTTCGGAAGACGTGGAGCAGATCGCATTAAAATAATCGCGTCTTTAATTATTAAAGGCCTTACGAACACTTCCTCTGTTTGTTAAGTGATTTTAAGTGCTGGAAAAATGTAAGTTTGAATTTAGATAAAAGAAGACCTTTGTCAAATCCCCCAGTCGTAAGTACAGCGTTACTGCTAGACAATAAGAATGGGTAGGTGCATCCATACAAGATCGAATAATTATCAATACAGGCCTGCATGTTCTCTCTTCTGACTTGCTTTTCGTTTCTTTTCGATTTTCACGAATAATATCGCTTGTTGTTTGTTCTTATTTCACAAGGGCTGGGGATGAACACCTGTGCTTTCTTTTTGTAACAACCATCTCCTTAATTTGTTTACAGTGGCCCGCAACCCGACCAATAATTTTGTTACTGAATACTTTCATAGTATGGGAGTACAATGTATCTGTTACAGGTCATATTATATTGTCGTAAAACTTAAACTATATAGTAAGCCATTTTGTGAATATTATTCAGAGCTCTCAAACTTACACGATGCAATTTCTCGGCCGTCACTTCAGTGCACTGCTATAGAAACATAGGCCATCATTAATACATCGAATGAAGTTGTTTGCTATTAACGAGTAAATTATATAACGGGTGCGGATGATAAAAAAAAAAAAAACTTCATCCCTTTATCATCTCCCACTTGCAAGTCCAGAGGAGAAAACTCGATTGTTACGTAAGTTCCAGTACAGTTACAAAGCCAATGCAAGCTAATAGATAACACCATCTTTCTGAGCAAAGTCTCATCCTAATTCATTCTCAGTAATTTCTCCTATTTACACGCCAATATTTAAGGACTATTATTGTTTTTTAATAAACAATTCCTCACCTGACCCTAATCTCTCTCTCTCTCTCTCTCTCTCTCTCTCTCTCTCTCTCTCTCTCTCTCTCTCTCTCTCTCTCTCTCTCAGAATTATATAAAAGAAAAATATGGATGAATCCAAGAAAATGGTGAGTCTCAGTTACGTGCAAATACAGAAAAAAAATCGTATTTCAGGAATATGCGAATTTGAACATGGAGTGTTCCCAGCGTTCATATTTGTGTCTTTTCATTATATACCCTGTGTATAAAGGATTTGACGACAACAGTGCGACCTTGCTACAAAGTTATTCGGGACCAGTGGCGTCCAGAGATCCACTTTTTTATTCTATTTTTTTTTTTTTTTTTAACAGTAGCAACCTGTTGAGCGAAGATCTCTAAAGGGTACGTTTTCTATAATTGGATTCATTTTTAGACGTTTACATCACGACGGATATAAATAATATTGATTATTATCATATTATGTGTATTATCTGATATATGTAAAATAATTATTGTAAAGTTATAATAGTCATGGACTATTGTTATACTATTAAATGGAAGAGTTATGCAGCATCGAAGAGGTCATGAAGTCGTATGTACCGAACAAAACTTAAGGGACGAGACCCAAACATTTGATTAGATAAGATATTATTCAGATATGACTATCTCAAGGTGGCACATAGATCAAAACACGTCAAATAATTTCAGCTCTGAAGCAGAGTAAGTCCTTGTAAACATAGCGCCTGCTAAAATAAAAAAAAAAAAAAGAAGAAGAAGCAAGATTTAGGTTGCTGGAACGGTGACCCTTAGTAAACAACAGACCATGGCCCAGGCATCATCTTCCCAGCGACTGCAAGTGATAAGGAATCATTTGTTAAATGTTCGTAATGCAAGCGTCCTTCAACGTGATGATTGCTCCAGGGTAAATAGATCTTTAACCACTTTTTTCCAGCGTTAATTGTAACTGTCAAGTTGAAATGTGGTATATATTTTAAGTTTTTTTGTAGGTGACCTTGATGTTGCCCTGCGGGATGCCTGCTTAAATTAAGTAGCTCGTTGAATCTGGCCACACAACCTAGGCTTTGATGATGATTGTATTGCAGGCCAGACACAAGAATCGTATATTTTTCAGAAAGTCAACATTGTTATATATATATATATATATATATATATATATATATATATATATATATATATATATATATATATATATATATATATATATATATTTTGTAATTTTTTTTTATTTTTTTTTTTTACCATAAGGCGTACTACAAGGTACAAATCTCCCTTTGTTTACCCTACATGCTAGGTTCCAGCCTGCCTTAGTAATAATTGTCATCGTACCCTATATCTAACAGTTGTTTACGTACTGTACTGAGAAACCTTGGTTTTTTGGGTAGGCAGTTTGGCAAAATACATGCCCGTGTTTTATAAAATAGCCTACAGTGTCATCTGTTGGGGGCGTTGTGTCCAGGGAGGCCAAGGCCCCCAGCCAGTTCAGGACACAGAGTCAGAGGATAAGTTAGGTTAAGGGGATGTTAGTTTAGGCTGTGTTCCTGTTGAAATATGTTTGATTACATTTAATCAAATTGAGTGCATTTCTTTTACACATTTACCTATGGGTTTTTGCAGGGGAAACCTGGAAATGCCAAAATTGAGGGAATTGCACCAACAGTAATGGTCAAACAATAAATCACATTGTAAGCAGTTCAGAAAATCACGTATTTCATGTTCATAATCAGTAACCTAACCATCCCTAACTTAACCTGATGTAGGGAGCCAAGTCTTGAGCTCCATAAACGAGGAGGCTTTATAGCAATCTCCCTGAAGCCACAACCTAACCTAAAGCAGATTGTCATGTTTTATGGAGTGAAGTACAAGGATGCATCCTGACCTAGGGTGCCTTACCTGGCTGGGTCTGGACCTCAAACTAACCTGGTGTAGTATGTTGTACATTAGGCAGTAGCCTAGAAGGAAAAAAAGTCAGGGATGCATCGTAACCTAACATTTCCTATTCAAGGTTCCCAGGTTCTGCCATCCTGGCATGAGGAATTGGATGTGGTTTCGCTCCTTAGACTTGCTGTGTAACGTGACCTAGAAAGCTGTACGTTCACCACCACAAGCATTTTTATGTTGGGTCTTTGTTTTGTGGGGCTAGATGTAAATTGAGTTATCCCTTGTGGTCTTTCTTTCATCCTTCTACTTCCATATCTTTCTTGGTCAACTGCTCCTCATCCCTGCTCAAATTTCACAATCTTTTTTTCCACCTTATTGATATCACATTTCCAACAAGTTCTCATTTGTGATATGATCATGCCACAGTGCGCTGGCTATGAATCCTAACAATCGACAGTCTCAAAATTTCAAAGTCATCTTCATTTTACCTGTCGTGGCCCATGTTTCTGTTGCATAGAGAACTACAGGCCTTATGTACTTCATTTGTCTACTCTCTTCTTTCCATTCTTGCCTAAATTCTATATTCAGTTCAGTTCCACTTTTTAAAAGAGTTCCACCGCCTACAGCTCCATAAATTACAGAGATGCGTCCTTATATACTGCGGTCCATAGAACCTCTCAAAGTACTCTTTACATTGCGTTACCTTAATTGTACTGCATAAGGATGGTCTTGTATTCTGTGAAAGTCCATATTATTTAATTTGGTTCTTAGGATTTGTTAAAGTGAAAAGAGGATGCTATTTCATCACAGTTACATTGGGATGATTGTAGTTTAAACAGGTGTAGGTTTTTTGGAAATATTTTTTGTAAGGTTCACTTTAAAACTTAAAAACAAGTAAATATGTAAAACATAGTTTTTCTGAGAGTTGAAAATTATTTTGACCTAAAATTCATTTAATGTTGAAATATTTGGTTAGCCCATGATAAATTCAAGAGATGGAAACGGATGAAATGGTGTTCAGTTATGTGCTCCTCCCATTATCATTATGAAATTTTCATCTCTCATTCATTTTTTCTCACGGTATATGGTTATCAAGATTTTCGCCAGCTTACATATGTTTTATTGGTGATGTCAGACCATCCCCCACCTTCCTTCAGCTTTCAGAGAAGAACAGACTTTCACCAAGAAATGGTAACAAAGGGTGTCTCTACTAAGTACACTCTCATCGTCTTCCTATTCTTGTAGTGATCAATACCTCATGGGTTCAGTTGAGTTCATATATTTCTTGCATTTGGGCAAGCCTTCACATAAATCGAAAGGAAAGATTTTGACCTGTGCGTGATTCCATCAAAATTTTCCAAACTGTTCAGTAAATGCAAAAAATCATTTCTACCTGGTATTGGTCCCCACTCTGTCCTTCAGATTTGCCCATCAATAAGGTGAGCACGATGGTTGATGAGACTGAGAGTGTGGTGAGGGACAGTCTCATCCCTTTCCAGTTTGGTCCATCAAACTGATATCAGTCATGTGCCATAGCATGTAATGTTTGGGAGTCTGATGACATTGTCATTATAAACTGGTTTAAGCTACAAGTAATGGTATGCATTTGTGCAACAAATAAAGAATTCTTTTTTTCCTTTCAGACAAAGTGCTCCATATTGTTTTCTAATGCATCAGCGCAGGATGTTTGTGGTAAACTTCGTTCAGAATTGGCACAGATAGGAGCCAAAGATGTTGAAATCGAGCCTCCTCCGAAAGGAATGGAAGAAGAGTACGCAACTCTCTTGACTCCACATGCAGTTCAGTTTGTTGCAGATTTAGTAAGACACTTCAATGATCAAGTAGATATGGTAAGTAGCAGTTCCTTTCCAAATTTAGTGCAGGAACATATTTTTGTAAAATATCTTTTTATGTCATCCTGGGGGGGTTTTTTTGCTTAACATTTTCAAGTAACCTTTGATTAACTATCCTGTACAATACAGTTTTTAAATACTTGCAGCACGCAGTTTGATGATTCCCGGTTTATCATTTTATGCCCTCTGGGAAAACACCTGTAATTGTAATACGGCACTACTGTATTTGCATAGATTTTGGAAGTCTAGCAATCTTGATACTTTATTTCATTAGTTGTTGTGGAGAAATAGAACTATGAATTGCAGTATTTCCTCTCCCTATGTCATCCATTCATTCTGGGACATGCAACTTAATTTAGAAAACTACTTAAGTCAAGTGTGCTCTATGAAAAGTGACCTAGATACCCTATAAACCCCCATAAGCAACCCCGTAATGATGAAATTGCATGTACAACAAGTTGAATTTTTTTATAAACTGATACATTTGAACTGTGAAGAATAAAAAAAAAAATAAAATTACATTTATGCACAGTGTACTGAATTGTACCTACCTGAGGGTGATGATGTGTTCGATACCATCGTCCAACTTAATCCAAGAGAACGAGCTATAACGGCAGTCTTTTCACCATTTTTTAACGTTTTATCATAGTCACCTTCCTTTCCATTGGAAGAGCATTACATTTCAGTAGCACTAACACTAGGAACTGTATTCAATTAGTAAAGACTCAAATTCATTGCAAACAAGAAGCTGCAGGTAACAAGTTCACAAGCTTTAGTGTGAATTTGCTGACAAGAATTAGTGCCACCAAGTGATGAAACAATGGAATTATTTCAGCCAAACATAATGGACTGTGGTTTTATTCTCTGTATACATTAGATACATTATATTACTGTACAGGTACATTGTTTTGTATATTTTAACATTTCTCTGTTTATAATATAGAACTTTTGTTTTTAAATTGGTATTTTTATGGCAGATGGCTGAATGCTGGAACTACATATGCACAACTATACGGCACTTTATACGTACTGTATGCGTATAGCTGTATGCTGTGTAATGTTTTATATATTTAAAATTTTTTTATGTAATTTGGCACTTCCTTATTGATTTTTATATTTTTATAGCTTTTTAACATTTGCTGCTGACTTGCATAAAGATACAGAAAATAATGTAAGTTGATTTTTATTTGTCATTATTTTTAACAAAAACCACCATCAAGTCGAAAGTGCAAAAACTCAAAATAATGGACATGGAGGTATTATTATAAATAAAAATAAACACCAAGAACTTTATAGTAACATCTTATGTGAAATTTTTTTTTCTGTAGAAGAGCAGTATTTAGAATATGCAGACATTGGCTGTTTGGTAAATAGCTACTTCTACAACAAAATATTTTCTGTATGTCCATAATATTTAAGAATAAAATGCTTTGGCAGGAAGTTGAAGAAGGACATTTTGACTGTAGATTAACGCTTTCTCAACTTTCTCTTGTAGATGATGAAAGAAAGAATCAGAAGGAAAGTGGAGTTGGATATTACTGGAGCGTTGCCAAGGTTTTCTGAAAATCCCAAGGTGAGTTGTAAATTGATTTGGTTTACTTAGGGCAAATAATTTCGTCAGATTTTGATGTCCTGATATGCAAGTTGAGATGATGTAAACAAGACTCAATGCTGACCCAAATTTATTATGATTACAGAAAGTTAAAATAATAATAATAATAATAATGTCCTTTATTTCAGCTCAGGGCTATATACATGGAATATACAAATAAAATACACACAGTCTAGATAAATAAGATAACATGACAAAAACAATAATTGGAGTATCCACACAGTTGCTGAAGAAGTAGAAGAAATAGAATTCGTAATAATGGTAGTGACAGTAAATATATGGAGAATAATAGTAAAAAAATATTAAAAATGATAATTAAAAACACAGATTGCAGAGAATTTCCAACTTCAAAGATACAAACTCTAGCTTAGGATGCCTTTACTTTACCTCTGTCCATACTTTCTCTTCCATCGTACTTTCCGCTCTCTCCCAAAAAATTTTTCACAGTGCAACTGTGAGGTTTTCCTCCTGTTACACCTTTAAAACCTTTTTACTCTCTCTTTCTCTTTCAGCACTGAATGACCTCATGGGTCCTAGTGCTTGGCCTCTGGGCTAAATTTTATATTCCATCCCATGTTTTAGGAAAAAATCTGACCTGACCAATCAAGAGACATCACAGTGATGGCTAAATAGAGGGAAGTCCCCTCTCTCTTAATAAGAGAACTTCATACTATGTGGGTGGTGTGTTGAACATGTCAATTTCTACAAGTCAATTTTGTGCTTGTCTTTACAATTCTCCATCCTAGTAGCACAGACACCAGGGTAACCGTATACCATATGCTCTTGTGCAAGTAATTCTGTGAATCATGGCAACTTGTTGCAGTAATTGCAAAATGTTCACAGTAAATTAACATACTGCAATATGACATGACATGAATTGAGTGAGTTAAATTGCAAGAGTAAATTGTAGTCACTCATTCTGAGTTATTCACTTGAGCAGAAGAGCACAGGTTTGTGATCATCCCAAGGTACAGGATGTAGATTTTCTCACCGGAATGGTTCCCACAGCACAGAGGTTTGTCCTTGTAAAGTTCCCCAAACCAGATACAGCAGTTTGTACCACAGTACAAAGCTAGGGAATAGCACAGAGTAAAGCAGCATTTTTGATTGAGTACCCATGCGGCAAGAATGTAAATTATTTCCATTAACATATAGACGGCACTCTCATTTTACATCTTTACATAAACAGTAAGGTGTCATTGAACATAGTCGGAAACTTGCAATTTACCAAACGTATGAAAGAACCTCTTCCGATTTCCCCAGGTAACTAAAAGTGATTGGGTTGTAGCTCCAGTTCCTGAGAGGGCTGTAGACAGACGATTGGATTTAGGCGACGTGTCTCCGGCAAATACCGACAAATTTGTTGAAGCTTTGTTATGTCCTGTCAATGGGATACAAACTGATTTTGATGACGGTCACTGCCCCACGTGGAAAGGGCAGTTACGAGGACTCCATAATGTTTATAGAGCCGTGTTTGGCTTGATACCTGGGGTTCCAGACATAACTAAAGTACCTGTTTTAATGTTGCGCCTAGGGCTTGGAATATGATTGAACACAATATGTTGGTAAGTAATATCCTTTTCTGTTTGCATAAATAATTGTTATTTAACCGTCTTGTGTTAATTAAAGTCATGTTAGAAACATTTAGGCATAGTTATTGTGAATTATCAATATGGATAACGATTCTTACGAAGTAGCTTTAAAAGAATTGAAATAGATAAGTAATACTGTATTGGTTTAGGGCAAAGGTTTGGTTTCTTTTACATCCTTAAAAATGATCTCACTTGTAAATAAATTTAATTTTTAAGGTACTTTTTCTGCTGGGTTGCTTACTAGTATTGCACACTATTATTTGTTGTCATCTTGCCTTATAGGGATTTGATATTTAAGTAAAATTGCTAATCAAATTTTCCAGGTAGACGGTAAAGAAGTACCAGGCCCACTGTTTGACTTTGGCCTGCTAATGTTCCATTGTGGTGGTCATTTGTTGAAAGCTAAGAGTGGACCTTTCTTTTACCTGTCAAAACTGGAAGGGGCAAATGAAGCTAAACTGTGGAATGATATATTTTGTTGGAGTCAGGACAAACTTAGAATTCCCCAAGGTTAGTGTCATATCTCTTGGTTGCTTGTAGATTTAATAGGAATAGTGCCTTTTTTTTTTTATTAATGTGCAGCATATACAAATAAGTGTTTTTTTTATTTTACATGTAAATATGTTTCTTTACTACTTCAAATTATCAGCATCCTGGTTAGCTATAGTTAATTAGTCTGTGAGGAAGTATATCAGAATGGTATCCTTTTCATGCTCTTTAAAGACTCAATACTTGTTCTGTTAATGTTGATAGCTTTAGTATTATATTGATGGGGTTATATTATGTTCTTTAGGTATGTGTTCTTGGTGCAGTACTTAATAAAGTGGGATGAGGAACAATTATTCAGAAAATAGCAAAAGTTATTAAGTATTAAAGGAACAGGGCAAAGACCTGTAGCAAGGCTGAAAGGGCACACTGGTTATGTGTAGGGAGAAATAAGGTTGCAGTTGATATTTGTGTGTTTTTTTGTTTTTTGTAAATTCTGAATATTCTGAAGTGTAAATTTTTCCTTTTCAGGTTCAATTAAAGCCTGTGTACTCATTGAAAATATTTTGGCATCTTTTGAAATGGAAGAGATTCTGTATGAACTTCGGGAACATTCCTTGGGGCTCAACTGTGGGATTTGGGATTACTCAGCATCTTTTGTCAACAAGTTTGGTAAGTATTATGTATGTGAGTGTCCTTCAAAAAACTTTGAACAGTACAAAATTACACTAATTGTCAAATGCTACAATTGAAGAGTAAAGTTTCAGTATCTGTATATTTATTTGACTGTAAATCCTTTTATGGCATACAAAGCTATATTTTTAGTTTGCATATCGCTGAATATTTTCGTATGTTGTGACAGTAGTTATCCTCAATTTTCCTATTTGTATATAATTTCTCTCCTAATGATGGCAGTACTGTACTGTTGTCAGAGTATTCTAGTACTGTATTGGCTTGTTCCTTATTCACAAATGTCGGTTCATGTGGGTTTTAACGAATATTGATTCGTTTTGAAATGTTAGACCTTCAGGTTACATGGAAATGATGCAATCAGCAAAGTAGAGTACAAGTGTGTATAAATCAGTATTTTAGACAGGGTACAAGGCGAGAGAGAGAATCTTGTGATTACTGTAAGAAATGATGAAGAGGCAAGTATAGTATATATTTTTTTATCAACAGAACGGGAGTATGCAACATACTTTTCAAACTCTGGCATGAATGACAGAGTTTTCTTCCAATCTAGGCTTCTCTTTTAGGCTGTATTTGGTATTTTTGTTGTGACAGCTTAGGATTTTATGCTATGATACCAATACAGAATACTGTAAGGTTTTTTTTATTGTTGTTGTTGATTAAACACCCTGTAGGGGGGTAGTGCCATCAGTGCAATAGGGTTCTTTGCAGCGCCCCTTCACCCCTAGCTACAACCCCTTTCATTCCTTTTACTGTACCTCCATTCATATTCACTTTCTTCTAACTTTCCACCTGCTCTTAAACAAGTGGTTTCATAGTACAACTCCAAGTTTTTCCTCCTGTTACACCTATAAAACCTTTTTTTTTTAACTTTCAACTTCCTTCCTTTTTGGTGGTGAATGACTAACAGGTCCCAGCACTTTGCCTTTGACCTAAATTTGATGTTCCTTTCCATAGTTGATACACAGTTAGAATCCCAATTTGAAAGCATTTGTATATTTTCAGGTCATAGAAAGGATTTTGTCCTACCTGATCGAAACAAGTATGTCAACATGCAGCGTAATTTTCTGCGTTCTTACATGAATCTGGTTATTAAAATATGTCACAAACATGGTGCTCACGCAACTGGAGGAATGGCAGCAACAATTCTTGAATCTCGGTAAGGGTATGGTTTTATTTTGTCTCGAAACCTTGCATCAATGCATCTGATGATAAAAGCAACTTTTTATGCTCATCAGGTAATTGGCATGAAAGCCGTTTAGATCCTGATTAAACTTGGTTTCACCCCTTTCCATAATCCACTCCCTTGCTCTAGCATTCTTCCAAAAACTAAATCAGGTATTTTCATTGAAAAGAATTTGTCCACAACCACAAATATTTTTGCTTTAAATGTTTGGTTTTGGAGAAATTTTTTACATTCAATTTTCATTTATCATTAATCATAAGGATCAAGTAGAATATTAATAATTATGCTGATATCTCATTTCATGGCATTGTTTTCTGACCAATTTCTTCCAACTACAAATGTAAAGGTTAACAAAGTCTTGTTTGAAGGGTCAGGTCAGGTGTCCATTACACAATCTGTATTTCTTGTAATGACTTATATGTAAGGGAAATTTTCATTTAAGAAAGTATTTTTTCTTATTGCATTGTGGAGAACAAAGCTAACCCAGGCTTTATGGAGCACAAAGCAGAATTTGATACTTGCAACATGCTTTTTTGAGATTATCACACCCCTTATCAATTTTGTATAACGCTTACATTAAAAATAATGTCAGGCCGACATTTTTTACACTTTATGAAAAAGGAAACTGATAAGTCCTCTGGCATGAATTTGCAGTGCAGTATTGAGTTTACTAATCAAAGTGATCAGTGAATTAAATCCCAGTAACACAGGAAAACCCCTCAGTTTTATTGATTTCATATAAATATTTAGGAACAAGAATTTACCACTCAGAATTAAAAATTACATTTAAAAAGAGTTCCATAACATCAAAATATTATATAAAAAATGTAAAAGAATTACTTCTCAATATTAAACAGGCAGAAAATGACTCCACGATCAGAAATGTCATACAGTAGTATCAAGTACAAACATTCAAGAAGAATGAAAGGAAGTTGTCTTGAATGATGATAAAAATAAAGAAAAGATATCTGATATTTTTTAGGTTGATTACTTCTAAGTATAGTATGTAAATTAATTTTTTTTTTATAGGGATCTAAACATAGTGACAGCTGTTACTGCGGCCAAATTTAGAGAAGTGGTGGCAGGTGTAGATGGTTTCATGGTTTACGACAAACGTCTAGTTCCGATTGTTAGTCGCGTGAGTATAGATGTCGTTTTATGTTCTTAATGATTCAGTGTCCATAAATGACAGTTAGAGGTTGCATAGATCCAGGTATCTTCTTAAAGTGGCAGGTGTTTCGAGGGTTGAAAGACAATACAAACAAGTAAAAAATGTACCAAAGTTTCTTCGGCGCAATCGAGTTTTCTGTACAGCGTATAATGCTTGATGAGTTGCAGCCCATGAAACTTTCAGCCATGGCCCGGTGGTGGCTTGTCCTATAATGGTGCCAGACACACGATCATGGGTAACTTTAACCTTAAATAAAATAAAATAAAAACTACTGAGGCTAGAGGGCTACAATTTGGTATGTTTGACGATTAGAGGGTGGATGATCAACATACCAATTTGCAGCCCTCTGACCTTAGTAGTTTTTAAGATGTGAAGGTGGACAGAAAAAGTGCGGACGGACAGACAAAGCCATCTCAATAGTTTTCTGTCACAGAAAACTAAAAAGGAATACTAAGAAGGGAGACAGGTGTATCATTTCACCACAAAGGGAGTACAGTAATAGATTTGCCTTTAAAAAAAAGAAAGTTTATAAGAGTCAGGAAAAATGGAATTAGGAAGAGAATTCCAAAGCCTGGGAGTGGAGAGGTGGGTTGATGGATGCTGTGAGCTCAATGGAGTAGCGACTGAAAATGCACTTTAGCTAAAGAGAAAGAGAAACCACTTTGTGGTGAAGTGGAAGGGAATCAAGAGATTTAAGTAGGCTTATTGAGCAAACATTTACCCCTTTGAAACGAAAACAGGTAAGTCCATTCTAAACAATATACTATATTCAGTTTCAAGAGGCAGTCTTCACAGTTTCATAAGTGATCTCTGTGAAAAATTTTGAAGCAACCAGCTCACCCAAAATGTTGGTCATTAGATTTTTTAGATGTCACTGGATTACCATTCATATAAGCTCATAAAATCCAGTTTGTTAGACAATTTTAGGGTAGTTAAGGGTTGGGTTTGGGTATGATGAAAAGGAGTTGGGAGGTGAAATGAAAAGAGATATTATTAAGGGCTGAAACAATAGCAAAAGCATATGGACCATACAAGCAGAAAATATTTTTGGGGACATGTGACTAAATGGGAGAATTATAGTACATTAGAACAGCAGAATAAGCAGAGTGAATAGCCGGAAAAAGAGAGAACAGTGGTACTTCTTAACTAAAGGTTATAAGAAGAAAAAATATAGCAGAGGGTAGAAACTTTTAAGTTTGTAATTTCAGCTACCAAAGCAGCAATCCCCACCATTAGAAAATCAAAGGTAAAAGTTCATGTGTCTGTCCATTAGGAAGTCTTAGAAGTGCATGTGATGGAAATCTTAACTCTCACCTTTTGCACTAGTCAGATTTGGACATGATTTAGAAGCGTAGAGACATTTTGAGTACTTTTCAGTCTCCTTTATACTTCCTATCTTAACCAAGATATATCTGTCAATCTTTTAAAAATGGTGAAAGTGTTTGCATCCAGTCATCAAGAATCATCAGTCAGTAAGAGCAAATTCAGGTAAGTGTTAGGTAAAACTCAGTTTCATATTAGTTTGTTCCTTTGAAACAGTGAAATCCTTATTCTATTAGATGGATACATCACCTTTGCTGTTCTTGGGAAAAGGGGAAGGCACAGTAAAACCCTATTACCCTTGTTTAAAATCAGAATTTCTTGGGCATAACATATAATTTCCCTGGTGGTGACATTTTTCAACACTGTGAAAGCAAAGTTTTTTTTTATGAAGATTACAGAACTTTCCTTATTCTCAAGTGGTGAACCCAAATTTCAGGCCCATCACAGTATTAAAAAATTGGATGTTAGTGGCAAATCGTAGTTTGCTGTACAGCTCTGTTAAATTCACAGTACAGATGAAATGGAACTATAATAGTCTTCTTTTCACCAGTGTCTGTGCTTTGACCTTATTTTGTAATGGCATTTGAGTTACAAAGATTTTTGATTTCAGGTCGTGGGGGTATTGCAAAAGAATCAAATTCACAAACTTCGCGATGACAGAATTATAGCCGAAGACCTTCTGGAAATGCCATCTGGTAAGCTTTTTATTGTGTACTTCCTTTAGGTGCACAGTGCAGTTGAGATTGGCCTCTCAATTTTATTTTTGTATGTTGAAAAAGGTCACTGATATTTATTTTTTAGATTTTATATTCATGCCATTGGAATAACGTCTCCCATAGTCACCTTCATTTTGTGGTAAATGTCAGTGTATGGTTTTCTTTCGTGCTCTGTTATTGTATTCTGAATATTTAGTGGGACTCTATAATTCTAGGAGCCAATAATAATTCTCACTCTCTTCCTCTCTCTCTCACTCTATGTATCTCTGTTTTTGCGTTGCTAAATGTTTGCGGGGTGACTTGAGAGACTGAGTCTCTCTCTCTCTCTGTCTCTCATGTACTGAGAGCCTTTTTAATTCACTCTCTTTAGCAGTAAGGAATTTTAAAATATAGGTGAAAAACATTAGATATTATTAATAACCTCATACTGTAAACACCCTCATTTTTTGTTTCCCCGATTATAATAAATTGATGATATACCATATTGCCAAAATAAATTGATGATATACCCTATTTGCCAACATTTTCGGGAAGCGTACTCTAAGAAACGGCAAATATCCCTCATTTCTTAAAACTTCATTGACCTTCCCACTATAGTTCTTGTGAAACTGCTTACCCACGTGTATTCAAATGTTGACTGTAAAGGAGAAGAAGTGCAAGGCATGTGAGGTGGTCTGCCCTAGTTTATTAAAAGAGGCAGCATTTGCCTTTATTAACAGCCTCCTCGGCATTCCTGAGGAGGTCAGAGCTCGTGCCTGTACCTCCAGAACCCATGCTGTTCAGGAGAGGCCCCACTTCATCCCAGAATAAAATATAGTCCAGTTGGTGGAATTGTTCAAAGAGAAAGATCCTTTGTCCCTCTCCTGTAGGACTTTTAACCTGCTTCATTTGGTTCATTGTGCATGCATGAAATAACTCTTTGCTTCAGTTACTTTGTTGTGGTTGCATTATAAGATAGTTTATAATTCTGATAATCCCTTATATTCATATCTTCCCAGACTATACCATCCATCTCATAGTGCAATGCACTGCTTGCGATGCATTTTAGGCATTACTTAAGGTTCTTTGCAGCATCCCTTGAGCCCATAGCTGCAACCCCTTTCATTCATTTTATTGTACTACCTTCATTCTTATTCTATTTCTCCTGTCTTACTTTCCATCCTCTCCTAACAGTCATTTCACAGTGTAACTGCAAGGTTTTCCTCCCATTACACCTTTGAAACCTTTTACTCTCATTTTCCCTTTCAGCACTGAATGACCACATAGGTCCCAGCTCTTAGCCTTTAGCCTCAGATTTCTGTTTCATTCCATTTCATAGGACAAGAGAGGAAGTTAATTCAAACATCCTTTTTTAGGTTCAGTACTACAGAGTTTTATTGTTTTTGCAACCAAGAATGATCTTGGTGATTCTGTTACTGAACCATTGGAACTTCAGAAATTCAAACTTGGAACATAAATGCTAGGAATATATCACAGGATTGAGATGCTTGAAGATTAAACAAGATCAGCGTGCAGTTATCGAACTTATTTCTTTTTTGCTTTTGTGTGCTTAAAAATATCTATACTGTTTACATGTAGCTAAGGACATTGTTTTGTTTTTTTCAAAATTCAACGGAATAGGTTTCGAATATATTGAAATTCGTTAGAGATTGTTCACTAGTGATATATATCACCTCAGAGAATTAAGGAACAGCAGTGCTTACCTTTTTGACTTTTACCATTGGGTATCTTTTAAGTTGATGGGAAGGAAAAGTGACATCTTGCATATTTTTCCATTAACATTGAGTAACACTTTATTTTCATTTCAGCAAAAGCTGGAACTTTTATTTATATAACATTATATTTTTTATCACTAGGATTTGCAGTTAGTATTAGAAATGTTTCTAAACAGGAGTACCTTTAATCCACTTCATTCATGAAGGGTAGGGTGTGTTTATTACACAAAATATTGTCTAAAATTTTATGCTTATAAATAGTTATCTAAAAGATTTTTGTTATAGATACAAACTTTAGAAACGATTTTTATAAATAACTAGTAGTGCATCTGTAAAGTGTTAGTCATTAATGGTGATAAAGACATTATTAATGGAAAGAAAACTGCAATCTTCATGCCAAGCACGTTGTGAAAGAAAAGTAAATGGAGGTTGCAGAATCCAGGAAGCAATGGAATGGTTAAGACCTCTAAGAATAATTATGAGACACCTTTAGTCATTTATCCAGCTGTTAATTTCATTGACAGTACCGTATATTTTCTTTTACGTAATGAACAGTTAGCTAGTTTTAAGAATATTTCTTAGTGACATAGGCATGAAAAAGTTATTAAACGAATATACTTTGGTGCTTTTAGTTAGGAATGTTTAATCTCATAACATTTTAAGCATCTTATAACAAGTAAGAATAGTTATCACACCATTGCACTTTGGCAATACTTGCAAAATTAATCAATAATTGCTTGCCCTAGAAATGGCAACAGGAACACTTAATAAAATTCTTATACATAACTTTATTTGGATACGTTAGCAAATATCACAAACTTTTTCAATGTAATTTACTTTTTATGTGATTATGATTGGTGGCGGAAAGATTAATTATAATAATTGTATGTATGTGAATTTATCTAATTTTTGGTAATACAAAACATTGTTTTAGTAATACAGTACTGTAGTTGTAAATATGGAACTTTTTTGCAGGTGGTGTAACTATAAATGGTCTAAAGCATAACATAGCAGTGGGAATTCTGTTCATCGATTCCTGGTTAAGGGGTCAGGGCCACTACATCTACAAAGCTGCTGTGGAAGATTCAGCAACGGCAGAAATATCAAGGTCTCAAGTTTGGCAATGGATCAGACATAGGGTTAGTTATGTTTTCCCTTTTTGTGTCTGAAGTATCTTTGTTAACGTGGTGACCCATTTTCTTTTGAAAGGTTCATGAGTATCATCGTCGTTGACAGTATTTTATCTTGATATCCTTGATAGAGTTAGACTTATAATGAGGACTCTCTACTCCTTCCTATCTTGTGTACAATCTTCTTGAATTTTACTTTTAACAGAAGATTTAATAAATTGAAGGCTAAACAGCCCTTACTGAGTGAATACAGTATTCCCCAAATTGGTATTGGCAGTACTAGAAATGGACATTTTAAAACCCATATATAATAAGTTGTATGCAGAGTTCACAGGCGAGACAATAAGGGGGAAAAATATATCTTGGAAAATACATTATTCAGGTACACCCACCAAGACCCCAATGCAAAGGTATGTTAACTTTTCAGTTTCTTCAGCAAGCACTGCTCAACTTTGAAAAGAGAATCCATGGTACAGTAGGTAATAAACATCCCACCCATATACTTTGCAGATGTTGGCAGAACAGTTAGGTAAGGTGAATATTTCTTTGAAATTAAAAGGGAAACATTTACTAATAGCAGTGAACTTTGAAATAGATGAAGACATGCAGTATTATAATAAAAAGTTTACATCAGCTAGTGTTGCTGCAGGTTAATAGAAAAACATTCCAGGTCCCCATAAACAGTATTTAGTCTAATTCATTTAAATTCTTCTTCATCATCATTATCATCATCAAGCTTTTTATCTCGGCTTTTTCCTTGTAGGAGTTGGATGGGAAATTCTTCTCGGTCAGTGCCCTATCTTCCTGGACTCCCATCAGGTCAAGGTCTTCATCTGACCCCTTTCTCCTTGATTACCTTGGCCTTTGTACTGCTACTTCCATTTCTACTGCTCTTCCAACCAAGTGTTACTCATCCCTTCTCACCACATGTCCAAACCATCTCAGTTTTTGATCCAGACTCTATAGACCACGTCTCTCCACCATTTCCTCATTCCTTTATGATCTTCCTGCTATACTTCAGCCACCATTCTTCACTTTTGTTGTCACACCTTTTCAAAATTTCCTCCATTTTCTGCTGCATAGAGTATTATAAGCCTTATTTGTCCATCATACATTTAAATTAAGGAAATGAGTATGAAATAAGATTGCATTTTGTGAGTGTAAATCCTAATATATTGTTCAAGATACACTTGAAATCCTTAGGCTTAACAAAGGCTAGTGTCCATCTGTCTCTAGAAAAAGCAAAAGCTCTTTTTTATTATAAACCAATATTAGATAGAAGTATGATGGGAGCCTCGATGGCTCAGTCGGTAGAGCAGCAACCTCAGACTTCATAGAGGTCTGTGGCGAGGGTTCAATCCCCGCAGTCGACTGGTCAGAGAAGGCGGACACTTTGCTATCCGTGTAGACACCCCGGGATTACGTATGTAATCAAAGGATAGGTTTGCTGAAAGCAAATGGGTGTTACAAACTAATACACACAAACAAAGCCACTCCAACATCTTCTAAAAACATAACAGACACCTCACACGTCTCGAACTGTCGACCTAACCACCCAGTTCTCCTCGCTGCTGGGAGAAATGGAGCTGGGGATTTGGTACAATACATGTAGAATTCGTTAATATGTCAGGCAGGGCAGCCGATCGAGGCTTACCCCACCGCCAAATCAAAGTCCTTCAAAAGAAGGCATCATGCACCCTATATAAAAATGGGAAAAAAGCACGTTAAAACGAAGAAGATTAGATAGAAGTATGATGGTCATATTGAATTAAACAAACAAAGACTACTTAATGCCCTTAAGCCAAACTGTAGAATTCTAAGGCTTTTCTTTGACAGTCTAAATTGGAAACTCATATTGCATATATAAAAATCTGATATAACAATACCTTACCTCAATCAAAAAGTGATCTCTTACAACACTGGCAGTAATATTTCTTCCAGTTTAGTATCCTATCATTTATTTCAAGGGGGATGCAGTCAACTTGGAAAAGCAAATAAGGGAATCAACTGATGTGTAGACTGTGTTAGGCTATCCCAGAATCCTAGCCTTGCTTACCCTAAGCAAGCAAACATTAAACCAAGGAAGTAAGGGGGGTTTATAGCAATGAGAATAATATGGCAGAGTTCCTCATCCCTGGAGCATCATCTTTGACAAGAGCTACAGTCGTTTCCTTATCACGAACTGTTGTCCATACCATTGTCTGACTCGAACCAAGAGAATGAGCTTTTTTAGCAATCTTTTCGCCATTTTCATGCTGTTTCACCATAACCATCTTATTTTCAACTGTACAGAATTATGACCTTCTGTTACTTCTTTCAAATGAACACCATATTCATTGCAAGCTTGAATTTCAAGGCAGTGGCCCCTATGGGCTTGTTCCATATGAATAGAGCTCATGTTCTGAATAATAATATAATAATAATAATAATGTTTAGTAGCATTAGCACCAGGAAGTTGCTTCAGAGCATGGGCCGGATTATAAACGACACAAACAAGACACTACGAGTAACAAGTACACAAGCACACATTTAAATAGGCTACTGCCAACAAGCAGCACTGCCATGTGCTGACGCTGGAACTGTTACAGCAGAATGTCGGTGTATAAAACTATTTTTAATGTTTTTAAGCATTTAAATAGTTTTATACTATGTTTAAGTATTGTATATTATCTGAAATGTATTCTTTCATTTGTTATAGTATGGATTGTTCACTTTTTATTGTTTTTTGGGGGATATTTTATAGCTAAATGAAGTTATGTAAATTATTTACTATAACCAAACAACATGAACTCTGACAATAATTTCAATACTGTATCTTTAAGCTTTTAGGTGGTTTTGTTCTGTACATTAGACTAATGTTTATTTTATATATTTTAGAGTTTGTATTTATATTTTGCACCTTTTTTTTGTCAGTTTGCTAGTACCGACACATTCATAGAAACTGCTATAAAATCAAAAATTGCGGAAACAGAACGATGGTAGAGGTATTACAGCCGTGCTGAATGAACATTCATTTGTATTGTATTGCACAACATTTATACCTCTCTCTCTCTCTCTCTCTCTTCTCTCTCTCTCTCTCTCTCTCTCTCTCTCTCTCTCTCTCTCTCTCTCTCTCTCTCTCTCTCTTTTTTGCTGTTTTATCAAAAACACGTTACTAATACTTTATTATGTTTCATTTTTTACCCTATTATACAGGCAACTCTGGAAGATAACGGCGAGGTCATCACTAGAGGGATGGTGCAGACAATGATTAAAGACTTCGTCAACTCCGCTGAGTCACTGGATGGCGTCATTCCAATGAGTTCTCCCGAAGACAGAGAAAGACTACAAACTGCAGCCGAGATATTTGAAGAAATTGTAACCAAGAGAGAGTTCCCAGAATTTATAACAACTTACCTGAATCAAGATCACACTTTCCTGAAATATCAGAGAATTTATGAAAATTAGGTGGTTTTCAGAGAATTAACTTTTTGGTTGTGGTATTGATAATTTCTTACAGGGAACAGTTCCGAAGAAAACATTTGGTAAAATTGGTAAGCTTCCTTTTATGTTGCATTTTTATTGACAGTTTAGAATGACAGGGGAAATATAAAAAAGTGCCTTCGAATAAAAATAGCAATAATGAAAAGTTTTTTCATTTGGCTTAGTGTTCGTAAAAGTAAATTTTCTTCTTTATTGTATTGTTTTTTTAAACAAGTTGCTTTTTTAAAATTTCTTTAAAGGACGTCTTGAACTTGGAACATTTGACATTCTCAAATTTGTGAAACGACATCCTCATGTTCATTTACAAGACGTGCTTGGTAGTTTTAGGGATGTAAGCTCTCGGTGACACAAATGATAAATCCGTTTTTTTCTTTCAGCTACAAGTTTAGCACAGTGATGTTTAGTAGCTTTTTAAAACAAATGCGTGTGGAGCATTTCAGGTTAATAATATCCAAGTAAGTACCAGAGCTTTCATTTTTTAATTTACCAGTACATATTTGGTATGCTCAAGTCATACATAAATAAGTACAGTACTGTAGTTTTTACTTATTAGATACGCTCTGTTTTTATTTAGAAATTTTCTGTTTTTATTTAGAAATTTCCAATGTAATTTTTATTCTAACCAGTCAGTACGCTGGAACTGTTGTTTTGAACATGGGCGATACAATGCTTCATGTTTCCACAGCAGGATTATGTGCAATAAATAGGTGCTCAAATTATCAATACTTTACTACCACAGAAATTTGCAATCTTTGTGACTCTTTAAACCACAGCAAGTATCAAGTTTTGGTAATAAGTTAGTGAATGCAATTTTTTCAGTCTTCATTATGTTAAATTTATCCAGTTTAATTTTTAATGGCCTGCAAGTTATTGGATGAAATTTAGTTTTTATGAAAATAAAACTAACCATTCAAGCCAACCATACCATATCTTAGTCTTTCAACTTTGTGGTCTAGTTGAACTACATAATAACAATGATAATGGTTACGATTATTACTATATATTAATGATGCCCCAGCATTTTTTATAATAACCTTTCGTTTATTTTTTCCATATGTGTGCACTACTAGTTTCAGACTTGTCCTAAGTCCAGATCTATGTGCATTCACAAAGTTTTTGATTGCCTTTCTTTTTGCATTGTATTTGTACAGAGGCTGTTGATTGTTTAATTAATTTAGTAAATGTGATGTTGCTGTATTCTCGTTCTTTTCCTGTTTGCCTATCTAAGACCTATGCTCATTCCTGGTTTCCTATCCAAGACCTATGCTTATTCCTGTTTTCCTATCCAAGACCTATGCTCATTCATGTTTTCCTATCTTAAGACCTACTCTCAAATTAGTTGATACTAGACTTTAGTTTAATGTGTTCAACACAACTTCATCTTTAGGTTATAATATTTTATTGCTCTGTTCTTTTAACTTCTTTATTCTCTTTCCTATTCTCCTAATTATTACAATGATAAATGTTGGATTTTTCTATTCATACATGTATTTATCCCAATAACTACTCAAAATAGGGTTTTTTTTTTCATGTAAGACATACTTGTTTGGCCGAGTCGTCATAGATTGAGAATTGTCAGTTGATGTTTTCACCCTTGATATACCTCTTAAACTTATGGTGCCATACCTAAAATTTTTTTTGGAAAGGTGAATTTAACAATGTGATCATATTTGTTCATGTTTGTGTTTTTCCTAGATAATACATGGTGGTAGATATATTTTTATAATAATTTAGAGTATATTCAAGGTTTATATGTATAATGTGAACAGTAATTTGTTGAATGTTGATAAAATAATTGCAGCAATATTTGTCGTTTTATTTCTGTAACCATTAACACTTTTCCCAGCAGGACGGAAGAGTGGCTAAAGAAGTGCATATAAAATAGAGAGAATAAAAGCACCTTTTTAGAAATGCATAGAGTATGTAGAGAGATGAAAGTAAGGTCACTTGATAGGCAAATTGCTGTTGATTCAGTCCTGTCAAGAAGGGAAACAAATAATCAGACTGGTCTTGAGTGAAGCAGGAATGTTGCAAATGTAAATATTTTTAATTTTTCTATATATCCCATTTGTACCTCCGTGAATTCCCAAGCTCTTCATTCCCAAGAGAAAAGTGAAGCAACCTGCTGTTTCTATTAGGCTGACTCACGCATCTGGTTTTCCCTAGGTCCCCCAAAACCAACTGTCTCACTTCTTGTGCAGTCAGAACAGCAGGGTCAATAGGGATGGCAATTTGGTTCAAAGTAATGGTTTGCATTGAAAAAGTTAATTTTGTTTAAAAATTATATCTTTTTTTTTTTTTTTATTACAAACCCATTACTAAATAAGAGCCTAAATTAGAGGGGGGGAGAGTTGAACTGTTGACACCCAAGACGGCAAAACGTTACGTGAGAGGAACCTGTAGATCCTGGGGAAGAGGATTCCCATAAATCCATAATTCCAGAATAACAAATGGGGTGAAGAGTTGGGTTAGGATCATGGACAGTAGTAAAATTAGATGCATGAAATTCAATGGCAATTGGCAGGAATGGGAGAGTGCACTTTCATATAGCTGAGACTTATGGATGGGTGACCCCAGAATACCTATACCCATGAGGATGTCATGAAGAGAGGGCCAAAAGTGGGAAGATGAGCTCCCAGAACACAAAACGGTAACGGGAACAGGAAGGGATTATCCTGCTACTGTGACTGGACCTTAGAGGTATGAATTGAAACACAAGCCTCATAAACTCTGGGCCAAAGAATGGGATTTTAATATCCTCTATAAACCATAAGGCTAGAGTGTTCTGAGAAGAGACTGGAGTTGATGTTTGACAGGCATGTTAAAAAATAGTCTCTTTCATTGACATCAAACTGGATATATGTTCTTAAAGCTTGAATGTGGAAGGACTCTAGGTGTCATTTGCAGGAAATTTACATACTGTCCACCCCATGATAGCACACTTTGAATAAGTACACCAGTTTTTTACGTTTTGCTCCCAAGTACGGCTATTAAGCTTTTAACTAATAATGATATACTGTAAACATCAAAATCCCCTTGAACTCCCTGTATCAAGCAGTTGTAGTAATCATTCTTATTAAGGGAGAAACTTTGTCTTGTGTTGATGTTGATTTTCTTCCTCAAAACATTGCAAACCTTTTCCTTAGTGTTGTGAAACCAATTCATTTGTCGAAATAAAGTGTATTTTGCAAATTGCAGCGGGGCAATTTGCAAAATACACTTTACTTCGACAAATACTAACATTCGACTGTATCTGTACTATTCATCGGTCACACATGATGGGATAGTGTCATCTTCTAACCTACTATTTCCCCCAGTCACCTCTTAGTTCTTTTCTTCTTCATTCATTCATATTAAATCTATTTGAAGCCTCTCTAGTATAGCATGGCAGAGTCTGACTCAACAGAATTATGTTGTTTAAGTGGGTCATGAGCCAGCAAAAAAATCTTTTTGCAGAAAGTCTGCTGGTGATCTGTTAGCCTGAACGAAAACAGTATGGTTTGTGGCTGAATTCAGTAAAAGGAACAGTATGGAAGAGCTGTGTGTGTGTGTGTGTGTGTGTGTGGTTGCTAATTTTGTCTGACTGATTGGTTCATCAGGCTGGGGAAGGAATGAAGTTAAAAAAGGTGACAATGGGACTTATTCATTTACTTACCTGCGTCTACTTAAGAAGCTGTGTCTTGCAGTCTGTGACTAAATTGAATAACCAGAGCATCCGATAGGTGTTAGAATACGGCACAAATTACATACATATCGAAGAGAACACCAAAATGAATTAATGAGGGAAAGAATGAGGACATTTTCATTTTTCTGGCTTAGCAGAGAATTGTGTATCCAACTTCAGACTACAGGCTACTTCAAGGTCGACAGTAAGTATGGACAAAGGCAAGTAAACTAGAGGACAAATAAAGGTATGGTAGTATTTATGTATCATTTTATAATTTTCCTTAATGCTGTGACTTGTTTTTCCATGTCACAACAGTTTCTGAGTTTCTTGAAAGTTTAAATTTTCAAATTAAATTTTCATATTTTATAGATAGGCTATATACTGGTTCTTGGACATTTCTTGAATGGCCTGGGGCAGGGAAATTCCAATTTCCGTTTTGCAATTTCATTGCTAAATCCTGCCGTAATTTTAGTATATATTTTCCCGAGTGTTGGAAATTTTTTTATATATTTTGTGCATAAAACCCTCCATTTTACATCTATTTCTTGGATTAACTGTTCCAATGAAACCCAGTTTGGTTTAGTAAATCATGAATCCGCTAAACCATTATAGAGACTTGTAGTAGTTTAGCTTGAGATTACATTATTATTTGCAGGTATTCTTAACGTATCCATATTCCAGTTTTCATGCCCTATTTTTTGTTACAAATATCTTGTATCACATTTGGAAGTTCATTGATTACTGTTTGCACCTTGTATTACTAATTTTGCTGTCTTAATATTAAACTGTGCAAGACCATGTTTCAGCACCAGATTATTATTTATGTAAATTGTCTTTTAATTTTTATTCGTTCATTTTGCTATTTTTGCATCATTACATATTTGCATTGACGTCTGCAACCAGGTAAAACTGAGTTTCACATGCAAAAAGTTATACTTTGCTACATTTCTCTTCATAATTCATTATAATTCGTCAATGCATATATCAAATGATGTGTCCTAGGACTTTTTTTATGGTCTTGGCAGAGTTTTTAAGCATATTTACAGTTATCAATTCTGCTACTGAGGAAGCATTTAAACCCTTCCGGGCCATTATCTTTAAAGAACATGAAATTTGAGCATCAAAACGCTGGACTGTATAGTAATGTAAATTATTCATTATGCATACAAAGCTGGATGATTTTCTGATGTTGCTTGTTCCAAGATTCACAACCACTCTTTTTGGAGGTTAAACCACGTAGCAAATATCATTCATAATATTTTTTACGATAGATTATGGAACAAAACAATAAATTATCAACTACTTGGTCCAAAAGTTGATGGGAAGATGCTAAAGATTGGGAAGACGAATGATATTCTTGTGATCTCGCCATTATGGTTCAGAGATGCTAGGGCACCATAAAACCATTGTTTCAAGAACTCTAAAAAGAAATTTAAATTAGATATAGAACGAACTGAATAAAGTTCATCTCCTTAATCTATAGGCAATACGCAATATTTTATAAGACTTACGCTTCTACGAATTGGCAAGGTGGAAACTCGTCTTTTCATTTTAACTTTATTAAAACCCTCACTTGAGAATGGGGTGATAAAATTAGCTATTTGAATGGTAATTTGATGTATATTGACGTACATAACGTAGACATAACACCGCAATTCACGAATCACTTCAAAAAATAACGGAAAATGGCAACTTTCAGAGCAGCGAGAGTTCCAATAATATCCCAGTTTGAGCTTTGACTTTGTGTTTAGTGTTTGTGTGATGTTATTTACGTAAAACTTTTACGTCTTATCTGTCATTAACCGTATTTTAAAAGTGGCGTGTAAGTGTCTCGAGTCATTTTCATTCTTTTTTATCAATGAAAAGCGATAATTAGTAAATTATCTTTGTTAAATAATATAATTAATATATAAAGACTCTCAAGGTGGAGTCTGCCATTGTTTGTGTCTTGATTCTTGTTTGTTTTGAACAAACGAAGCCGTTTCAGGCCTGAATTAAGGAATTGTATCGGTCGTTTGTGACATTTCTAAAGGGTATTTCAAAGAATCTTGGGCAAGGGACGAGGGCATTGCTTGGCATATAGCGTACTGCTCTTTAGGGTCGTATATACCCACCGTAGGCCTAGTCTGGTCAGTATAGGCCTATGCACTTTTGTTTATTGTTATTTTAATTTATTTCATACAACAGGTTATTTAATTTAGTTTGTAATCGTTTTTTGACGTGATTTTCTTGCTTTTGTCGCTTTCTATTCTCCCCCCCCGGGGACATTAACCCCGGTGGTTTATTGTTAAGATAGACCAAACCTGACCTAGGCCTACCCAGGCCTGTGTATAGGGCTAACAGAGCAAATGCATTTACATAGGCCTATGTATAAGGCTAATAGAGCAAATGCATATACATAGGCCTATGTATAGGGCTAGCAAAGCAAATGTATATACATAGGCCTGTGTATAGGGCTAATAGAGCAAATGCATATATGTAGGCCTATGTATAGGGCTAATAGAGCAAATGCATATACATGGGCCTGCGATAGGGCTAATAGAGCAAATGCATATACATAGGCCTATGTATAGGGCTAATAGAGGAAATGCATATACATAGGCCTGTGTATAGGACTAACAAAGCAAATGTATATACATAGGCCTGTGTATAGGGCTAACAAACAAAGCAAATGCATATACATAGGTTGTACGTTCATTCCCAAGGGGCTGGTACTGAACACGGCGCCCATTTTGCGCATAAACTTGAAGTTGCCGAGCTTAGAAGTGTGCGTAGGCCGCAGTAGTAGTTTCAAGTTTTACCCTGCGTACTGCCCGGCCTAAATGACGTGCACCAGATAGATGCTTAGGGTATCAATTAGTCTGGTCTGTCAGAACGCGAGTTTCGAGAGTCGAGAAACACAAAAATGTCTGTGGGAAATTCATCAGAAAAGTGCCTCTTGGAAATGGCGTTTAGCCTGTTAATAAAATCTTTTGGTTGGACAGTATAGAAAAGGGATACTGTATGTATATTATACTGTACAGGTGAGATAATTTGAGAAATGTACTGAGATCATGAGGAATTTACTATCTTTTAATTACCTTTCTTAGGGGATGAAAGTAAAAACATTAACAAAATACAGTAAATTTCTCATATATATATATATATATATATATATATATATATATATATATATATATATATATATATATATATATATATATATATATATATATATATATATATATATATATATATATAAAGTGAGGTAATGCTGCATGATCGCAGAAGATGGAGAAGACTAATAATAAACAGCGACCCCATATGAAGATGGGAAAAGCTGAAGATAAAGAAGAATATTGAGAAATTTACTGTCTTTTGTTAATGTTTTTACTTTCATCCCCTAAGAAAGGTAATTAAAAGATAGTAAATTCCTCATGATCTCAGTACATTTCTCAAATTATCTCACCTGTACAGTATAATATACATACAGTATCCCCTTTTCTATACTGTCCAACCAAAAGATTTTATTAACAGGCTAAACGCCATTTCCGAGAGGCACTTTCCTGCTGAATTTCCCACAGACGTTTTTGTGTTTCTCGACTCTCGAAACTCGCGTTCTGTCAGACCAGACTAATTAATACCCTAAGCATCTATCTGGTGCACGTCATTTTCTATAACATTTAAGAAAAAATTATATTAATAAAAGATATCTTCATGCGGCCTCCTATTTACATTTACCCTGAGATGCTTTGAAGAATTTACCATTTTTTGTTTTGTTTCATTACATTCATCCCTGAGGGTCGAGTACTAAACGACCCCCTCCCACATGGCGCTTTTCTTCAGAAATCCCCATTGTGGTGTAGCCTAATTAACGGATAAGCTTCTAGCCTAGATAAAAGAACAGCTTTCATTTACTGTATATTACACATTCTCTTCAAATATTGTAATGTTCCTTTGGGAATACAAACTTAATGCCTAGGCCATAACGTAAAATTATTTTTGCCATGAGCTGGAATAATCGTTTAAATTTGTCAGTACATCTGCTGTTGTTTGATGATTTGATGTTCAATATGTTTCCAGGTTGTATCCTGTATGTTTTGTCTGTTATACTCCATCCTCATTAATTCTGTTTTATAATTATCTAATTATTGCTGTTGTTTAATGATTTAGATACAGGTGTTCAATATGTTTCCTATTCGTATCTTGTATAATGTGTATTTTGAAATTGCTGTCTGTTTTTGTACAATTGTGATTGTTCTTTTATGCACTAAACAGAAAATCTGACATTCTGCTCGTTATATTTTTTCTGTAGGTACTGCGCTGGGAAAAATTTTAGAAGATGGAAGACTCTCTTGAGCCATCAGAGCAGAGCGAAGATGTTTTATTAGAATCTGATTTGACTGGAGCCACAGCCATGGCAGAAACTACGATCTCAAGTAGATTTTATGAGGCATTTAGTAAGTTAAGTTTATTAGAAGATATAAGTGACAGTGTTCTTATCTCTTCTTGCGAGAGGATAGACATTACTGCATCATCACAAGAGAGTAGGGACTTCAGTACCCTCACTGAAGATTGCAACATGGCTAGAGGAGTTCAGCATCCTGCGGGCCAAAGCTGTAGAGAACTTTTAGAAAACCAGTCCGCTCACAGTGAAGTGAGCATGTTGGAAGATATTAGCGACAGTATTCTCATCCCATCCAGTGAAAACACAGAAGACAGCTTTTCAGTTGAAGAGGCAAAGGATAACTTCGATGTCAGGAACGCAGGAAATTCTTGTGGTGAACCTTGTTTGTTAGAAGACGTTGATGGTCAACAAATTTCATCAAGAGTAACAAACTCGTTAAAAAGCGAGGATACAGATTTCCAAGCTTTTGATTCTAAACAAAATATCGATGATGGTGTGACTGTAGATCATGCAAACATTTCTGACACACATCTTGCCGATGACATCAAGTTGGTTGCAGCAGACGTTAGAGTTGAAATACAAAAACTGATTTCCTTTGAAGGTGAGAGTGACATCAGCACCGATCATTGCGCACATTTTCAAGATGAAGGGGCTGTAAATATGCAGGCAATTAAAACTGCCTCAACTAGTGAAAATTTTAAGCCACAGAATATTGGTGAAACTGAAGTAACTTCTCAAAATGTGGAGAACTTAGGGGACTTTGTTGCCCGCACCAAAGGTGAAATAGCAAGTACGAGTTCAGAGGGTAATCAAGAGCCGGAGGCTCAAGGAGAACACCTGAAACACAAATCAGGTCAAGATTTTCCAACCTCGGAAGACTCACACTGCCATGAGTCTTCAGACTCAGAACAAGAGTCTTGTATGTCACAAGACAATCACTTGGAGGAAGTAATCGCAGCTACGTTTATAATAGAGGAAAGTTTTCCATTTGGATCACCCATGAAAACCCAAGCCACTTACACCATTGAATCCCCACGAAGAAAAATTTCAGTCACAGTAGATGCAGTTAGTTGTGCTAGTGAGAAAACTGATGATAATAGTCAAGACGAAGAAGAGCAGGATGCATTCTTAGATGATCAGACTGATATTCCATTTGATGAAGAGGTAAGCCCCCAGTTGGTTGTGCAAAGTGAAATCAGTGAGATGACCTCTAACGATGAGGGTCCAGAAGATTCAACTTCTGTTAATACCGTAATTGAACAAGGTGATTTGTTGGGTAGTTTCAAGTTCCAGAGCAGTTTTCGTCATGGGTCGCCAAGCAAAATCCAAGCCAGATATGAAATTAGTTCTCCACATAAGAAAGTTATAATGACTTTAGAAACAGAAACTAAAAGAGTCTGCCAGAATATGCAATCGAGACAGAGGACGAAGAGGAGGCAAAGCGCCCAGAAAACTTTGAAACTGATGGATGTCCAGGAACAAGTGAAGACGCAGATCATGCAGTGTTCCAGAGAGAAGCAACTAAGGAAAGTGAACTTAGAGAAACATGTGTAAAGTCAAAATCTCTAGTGGTTGAGAATGAGTTCAGTTTGCTTGCAAGGTCAGGTGAAGAGTCGCAAGATAAGGGGTCCTTTGAACAATATAATATTGCCATTTCTACTGAAACAAAAACAGGCATGTTTGGAAGTGATATTTTATCATCTGGAATTCAAAACTCAGAGGTAAGGAAAAATTCCTGGATAGTCTTGTAGTTAGATTATAGCCAGTTAAGACTGGTATTATTTGTTTTTGGTCCTTTTGCATTTAAACTCTGTAAAAATAATGTATAATTTAGTAAAGTTAATGTATAATTTGAGATTTGGCAATTACAGAAATTCCATAGTTATATCAGCAGGTAAGTAGAAGATTAAGCAGCTTTTCTCACAAAAACTAAAATAAACGAATGAGAAGAGTGATGATAGACTTCAGTGACCAATTTGTTTCCTTGTGGATATAAACTGTCATTTATAGGATTGATCTGGGCACCATCAAAAAACAGTCTTTAAAGCAAGGTAACAAGTTGCTTATTTTGTGGTAGGAGAATTTGCGTGTTACATATTGCTCACTCACGTGTTGGAAACCCAACACCTTTTTTGGCAACTGTCTCTTTCATTCAAGTACTTTCTCTGTTTATGACTTAAAATTGAAATTTTGTGATCATTGGTATAGATACTATTCAAGAAAAAGATCAGACTTAGACCAAACAGTGTGGATGATTAAGGTGAGATAACATTTGGCCGCTTTGCTCCCTTGATTGTGAACCCTCACCAGTTCTGTTTCTTATTGGGTGTGTGATGATTCGCATTATGAGGAGCATGCTTGCTCATCTCAGTTGAAAAGTTATAGGGAAAAGCAGAGGAAGGATGCAAATGAGTTGTCTGTCTTCCTGTAATGATATCCCATCTTTGAATTGCCCAGACTCATTTGACCCAAAGGTATTTGATGACTAAGCCACAAGACTGAATCCCAGCAGGTAAACTACAATGACAAGTTAGACGTGTCTTATATGATTGTTAAGATTACAACCAACAATGAATATCAAAGATTGGAGATATATCCATTAAAGAAATGTTACTAGAAGCATTAGTATTTTCAGTTCATCTGATAGTTGAATTTTTAAGATAGTTGTGGGGTATTAACTTTTGGGCTGTGTGCAACAGCCTAAGTTGCTTATTGTAAAATTTATCTGCCCTGGTTTTTTATCAGCCTGGAATAAAGTTTCTGATGTTTTCTAGGAAAAGAAAGTATGCTTGTATCATAGAAAAACCAGTATGTATATATATATATATATATATATATATATATATATATATATATATATATATATATATATATATATATATATATATATATATATATATATATAAAATATATATATATATATATATATATATATATATATATATATATATATATATATATATATATATATATATATATATATATATATATATATATATATATATATATATATACTGTATTTATATGTTGATGGGCGGACACGTATTTCCCTGCTTGTAAATGATGGAGTTTTTTTTTATTTATTTTTTGTTCTGTTTTTTGCCACTCCACTGGTTAAATGAGATCTAATATTTTTTCAAAGAAAAAAATAGTTATCAATTTTGAGAGATTCTGGACTTGGTGTCTGTTGAAGGTATTTACCTTTGTGTGCTGGAGAAGTCCAGCAGCTGTTGACAGTCAGTAAGAATTCACCTTCCTTGTTGCAGGAGGCTATGCCTCACTACACACACACACACACACACACTTTTGGGGGTGGGAGTACCAGACCTCATAGGATGTGAGACACAAGAAATTTATCCTTTGACGTCCCTATGGCTAAAAAGTATTCTGCCTCAGTTAGATAGATATTCAATAGTTAGGTGGCCTGTTATATCTTACTTTTTAAAACTGCAACTAGTAACACCATAAGGTTTCATGAGCATAAAACTTTTTAACCCTAGAAGTGTTCCCATTACCTTATAAGATCCCCCTTTCATACTCTGGAGAGGAAAATTGAGGGCTATATATACCTATATTGATATTTTACAGAGTGAAAGTTTGATGCTTATTCACTGAAGTGTAGCAAATGTGAATTTTTTCAGGCAATTTATTCCCTACTGGTGTTAATTCATCGTGTTTGTAAACTGTGTAAGTTATTGAGCTCAGTTTGCCAATAGAAGCCAGCTATGACCCCAAATGCTTTCTCTTTGTAACATACTTCGTTCGTGTACCAAAAAATAGTATCATTTTGGACTTGGTCCCCAGTTTTTGTACAGTACTTGAAATCCCACATCACTTGAATATTTTGTAAATAATATATTACATGGGTAATATTGATGTATTAACTAATGTAGAAGACTACATTAGCATAGAATGCATTTGACCCACATTTGTGTTATGGCTCTCAACATACAGCAAGTAATGTTTGTAATTACAGGACCTGGCACCATCTTTTATACAAACGGAAGAAGTATTTTTAGCCACAGGAGAAGGCTTATATCGTTCATTAGCAGTTCATCAAAGGTATCGAACAAAATTTCCCAACTCTAGTGAAGGTAAGCATCTTAGCACCTAGAAATAGTTAGAGGTGCTCAGTAAAATAACTCAAACCTTACTTTGAGTTTTTTTTCTAAGCTGTCCTGTCTAACACTTGCTCACCTATTTTCTCATAGTCATATCTTTGCACATTTTTTATTTGCATTACCATAAATCCAATTCTTGTAACTGATGCTTAAACTTTTAACTGGTTAGTGCTTAGATCTTTGTTTTCTAACGAAAGGGAAAGTTCATGAGACTTGCCTCCTCCAGTAATTTTATACAACCATATTTTTCATCATTTCTGTCATCGTGCATAAATTCATGTGGAGAGAAATATTTTGCACTTCAAAAAAAAATTGCCATACCTGAAAACTAAACTACGAGAAACAAATTGGCGTAATCATCGATGGACTGAGTAAAATTTGTTCAGTTCTCCTAAATAAATGGTACTGTATAGATATGAACAAGACTGGATGGAGCTGGTGGAGGTTGTTAAGTGATATGTTGCACAGAGGCTCGGAAATTGAATAAGATAGCCGAGATCAAAATGGTTGAGGCATGGGGTTAGAATAGGGGGGGAAACGGTTTGTAAGAAAATTTATCGGATATGGAAGTCCTGTAGCAGGATGAAAATCTGTAAGATGACCCCAGATTTTTGTAGAGAAACCTTCAATGAAGCCTTGAAAAGGTGGCTCTTTAGGCCAACAGTGAATAAGATTAGAGTTCATTTCTCCTTTTTGTAAAGACCATTAAGGGAAATAGAAGAATAAGAATGATAGGACAAATGAGGGATTTGCAAAGATTTGTAATGTCCCTTGTCAGATTTTATTTCAAAATTGATCTTGTGTAAAAAGCCATTTCCTTGTAATAAGTATATAGCTGTGTTTCTGTAATACAGTTTTAATGATGCCTTTCAATGTTAGTATACCTTTTCAAGGAGATTGTTGAGTCCCTTTTGACTTTGTATACTGTACAAGAAATTTCCAAATGCTCTGCAACTTTTCAATTTTACAATTTTTTTTTCCTTACTAGAATCTGTCCAAGAGAAATTAGTGCTGGCAGATATCTTACCTTCACTTCAGTATTGGGGTTTTGAAGATTTCTTAAAACAAATATTTCAAGATTGTGACAATGAAAGCAGTGGCATTGTTACTGCCGGTGCCTTAGCTGTTCAACTTAGCCAGTCATTGATGAATATGCCACAGTAAGTTTGTCAGGTAATTTTTTGTTGAAATTTTCTCAGGTGTGTGTTTTAAAATTTGTGATAATTTATGTACTGATTTTCTGACTTGACTGTTCCTTGTCCCCTCTCATCACATTGTTTCCAATTACCATAAGCTTTGTTTTACAAAGCTTTTCAATCCTCTCTATATATTCCACTTTTCTGCCTTTTAATTAAACTTTTCAATTATCTTTTTCTCAGATTCTGCAGTTAGCTGCATTAATTTGCCCACTTTTCTACACTCCTTTGCAGCTTCCATTTTTATAATAAGTGGCAAAGGGCTCATTTCTCGTAGACACCAACATTTATTTCAAGTTCCTTTGATACACGTGCCCATGTCTTCTCTCCTCCACTGTGCCAATTTGATTTTTTGTCTTAGTGCCCTGTCAAATGCCTTTTCAAAATCCACAGGTTTCAAGCATAATCCCTTCCTCTTTGAATGATATTTTTCCTGTAGTTACATCATTCTCATGACTGCTTCTGTTGATCTTTATGGAATGAATTACTGATTTTAACTAATTTTAAACTTTTTTCTCAGCCTTCCCTCCAGTACCTTTTCAAATGTAGTCATACCTTGCTCAAGTAGTCTTAGTCTTCTGTAAGTTTCACACTGCATTGTAGCCCCTTTTCCTTTGTATCCCAATCCCCTTATTCTTTGTATCCCATTACTGTCAGGTTTGTATCCTATTTGTGCTTCTCTCCTTTTGATTTTCTTGTTTAGGGTTCGTAAACCAGACAGACATGCCTTAGCTTATGGTTATAATTTTCAATATTTCATCATTTATTTGCCCGACTTTTAATCACAGCTTCAGCTATTTCGTCCTTGACCAGTATATGTATTCCACTTTTGTCTTGACTGTCTGTCACTCCACCAGAATATACAGTATATTTCTCTGTGTCACTACCGATGGATTTTGTGTCTGGGGCTTTGTACCTTACCTCCTGAACTCAAAAAGTGTCCAGTGTTTCTTCATGTCAGCATTTCCATCACTTCCATGTTTTTTCTCATCATTTTTCCCTCATGTATAGCGCTCATTTGTAATGAGCTTGCATTGTTTTTACGTTACCTAGAGATTCTCCAGAATCTCCACTTACTTAAAGATTACCAAGTACTTGGAGCCATTTTATTATGAGAACTTGTTCAACTTTGGAGCTGTTATCCTTTTAGAAGTTTCGTAGGCCCTGACTGTTGAGCGGGGATTTTTTTACACAAACTCTGGTAATTTACTTTTGATGTGGTCAAGAAAACAGCAAAATGAAGCTACTCTATGCATTTTGCTGTACAGTACAGTACAAGAATGTAGAGACCAGCCTTACAGCAATGATTACTACACACTTAGTCAAATGCTGCTTGATACAGGGAGCCTTAGAGAATGTTGAAAGGACAGGTTCTGTATTGCTTTTGACACCTTGTTATTTCTTACTTTCTACATTGTCCGCTTTTACTTCAAGAGCTAGGTTCTTGCACACCTCAGGCTTGATAGCCTTACTACTTACACAAGCAGTATGTTTGAGATGTGTCAAAACATTCATTACACTTGTACATGGAAAACTGTTAGCAGCTGCATACAGTCTTACAGTTTCATTTTAACACTAAGAATCACAGTGTATTTGTTCAGTATTTGATGGAAGATTCATTAAACATTAAATTCTTCAAAGTTCCCATGAAGAGCTGAACACGTTGAAAACTGCATTCATGCATATCATCATTCGTAGCAGATTTCTAACCAAATTCAAAATATAAATAAATCCATATTCATTTGGATGGAACTTTGTATAGGAAGAAAAATTGTATACCAACAATTGAATATGCAGGGTTGATTGCATATTAATATACGTACTGTGTATAGTTTCTTTGTTTAACAATGTATGTTTTCATGTAGCTTTTACAATTCACGTTCACCCACACTGTTGTTTGGTTTTAGTTATGGTTGTTCATTGGTCTTTAGGATTCTATTTTAAAATTGCCAAGTCTAGAGCATCCTGCTCATTAGAAAACTTATCTCATCAGCAGTAGTAATATATTTTGTGAGTGATATTTTTTTATACTTAGTTGCTCAGTTAAGTTTCCTTTCTTTGACAGGGTATTGCTTGAAACCTTGAGGGAGGCTTTTTGCCATGATGGCACAGAAAAGTTACTGGATATGTCATCATATCTTTCCATACTTGGTGACTGGTTATCAAACCATTTTGAAGATGGTGACAAAATTAAACAAGTACTGTCTAATGAGATTGACCAAGAGGCCATTGCTGGTGCAACAGCTGCAAGTTTTTCAGAAGAGCAAGCCAGGCCCGATGTGGAATTCCCATCTTCTGGTAAAGTGGTTTCCTTTGATAATTCAACATTTGTGGCTCATGATTTTAAAGCAGTTCATATATCAAAGCGCTTTCCCACGCCATACCACCCGCCCATTCCTCTTTCCAAACTGGAGGACTACGCACTCAGAAATTATGAAAGCTTCGAAGAGGAAGAGGAAAGCGATGGTGTTTTCATCGCTGCAACACGGAGAAGGCTTTTATACGAAGATGCGAAACCTGTCAACGAAAGGCTTTTCTGCTCGTCAAATAGGTAAGTACATTAGTTTATTCGTTTTTCCTTAATATCGTGGTGGACGACTTAGATTATAAAGAATATGCTCGGAAAAATGTGTGATTTTTAGCGGCCAGAAATTCCGTCGAATATTCATAAAACTGTTCTGTCGGGGACTGTGCTACTCTTGCTGGTTGTGTGCCCAAATCTTTGGGACTCTGTGTAGAGGGATGGGGAGGGGAGTAACAGTATCCCTGGTTCTCGGAGGGGGGGTTGCATATAGGTTGAATGGATTTTAAGCCAGCTGACAGTCTGTTACAGGTTTTTTTAATATACACTTACGGATCCAAGGCATGGGAGTAGCGTATTTGACGGCATATAAAACCCCCTCCCCCACAAAATTCAGAAGGGAGTATTAAAAAAAATGTGTTTACATGAAGCGTATAATTTTATTGATATATATAGCTACAGTGTGTCAGAAAAAACCCTTGGACAAAGCATACAAGAACATGGAAAAACAAAAGCAGCTCAAGTATAGCAGAAAACATTGTATGATTCTCCCTCCATCTCCTTTGATGGATAATTCAAACAGTGACAGTTATTGATCTCTTACGCAAGTATTTCCTTCTGTAAAGTTTATGAAGGTGGTACAAATGCTTGAATGTGTTGAATATCAACTCAAGGATATTAAAGGTAGTAACGGTGGCGCTTAGGCTATATTTATTATGACCTGGTCAGTTACATCACCACATAGTAGTGGGTTTGTTAGTGATTTTCTGATAGCAGATTGGTGGCTTTATGTAGTAGTGAACCTAAATTGTAATAGATGGAAATATTGAAGCCTGTTGTTTAGGTCAGTGGCTTCCCCCCCCCCTCAAAAATATCATTGGGAGAATTAGAATTAGCTTTGTTGTCTTATGTGTAATTGATGAATGACGAATGTTTTATCCTTGAGTTAAAAGTCCAGAGGTCCATAGCAGCTACTCCCTTCCATATTCACCACACTTTGAGCCTGCCTCAGAGCAAGGGCCTGCACTAGCAGAAGGTCATAGTTTCAACCTACGAAGACTGAGACTGTTCTTCGGTGCTAGGCCTTGAGTAAGCAGCTCTTTTATACGCTATTCAGCGTTCTCTCATACTAAGAACAACCTCTAATGGCCAGCCATAAGAAAGTTTGGTTACGCTATCTAATAACAGTAACACAGTACAGTATAATGTTTATTTTACAGTAACATAACAGAATTTTTATAAGAATACTTTAACCAGATCCATGAGGGGAAAAAATGTAAATGTCAAAGGGCTTTGCCCAAGTAATTTAATGTAAAATAGCAGTTGAAAAATAAGAGTGCAGTACATTCATCTCTCTCCATGTCAGTCTGTCAGCACTGTGCCTTAGGAATTATTTTAGTGGTATAATTTTAGTAGTATAAACTGGACATCTGAGTGTGTATACTTGAAGGCTGTATTCCATGTGGCTAGTGGTAGACAGTTTGGATTTGGCTCTTAATATCAATTTGCACTTTTGCAGGTTCATTAGCAATTGTTGCCATTTAGTGTAGTTTCATACATAATGCACTGAAAAAGATGCAGTAAAGTGTATGTAATGCAGGTAGAAGTGCAAGTGATCATTGGGTTACTCTACAGTACAATACAGTTATTGTTGTTAAACCTTCAATAGTGTACCTTAATTGTGGGGGCTGGCCTGGGGTGGGTGAATGGTTGGCAACACTGTGCAGACAGAGCAAACTGTTAGTAACGATGCTGTCAGGCATAAGCACACTGAGAAAGGGTTATGGTATGAGAGGAGGGTGGGGAAAGAGTTTCACAGGCGGGAGGGGCTAGGAAAGCAGTGGAGGTGGGTAGGCAGTTGTTTAATTTCTTGAGAGCTTCTGAAGTTGTTGAAAATACTTTTCATGTTTTTTTTTTATTTTAATAAAGATTATTGTAATAGAATAATCGTGCACAACACAAAAGAGAGAGAGAGTGAGAGAAGAAATTACCATACATCAGTACCTAGAGTGCTCACACACCTTCCCTTTCTCCCTTATTTCTCATATTTTATTCCATGGTGTTTTGTCATAATTTTCACAGTATAAATTGATGGAAAGCCAAGAAATATTACAACAAGAGAGGGAGAGAGAGAAAGAGAGAGCTCTCTTGCTTGTTATTGCATTCAAAGCATGATGTCCCTTGGCCCATTTACTGCTTTTAATTTGCAGATACCGATACATCGCCAGTTCAGTAGCGTAAGGTAGAAGGTGCATGGGTGTTCAGGAACTCAAGTTTTTTTTATAAGGTTTCCCACTAGTGGCGTAAACACTTGCATCATTACCCTTCGGTGTGATTTTTAATAGCTGATAGACACATGCACCACAAACATATCCTTCTCTAATTGGCTACATCTGGAAAGTATTGGTGTGGTTGGTAACAAAGAATATTTTTCTTTGTCAGTCGTGATTTTGAATGGAGTGCTGTGCATTTGCTGTAATGTTTTCTCTTCAACACACAACTTTTTAGTGCCTGCAGCATCGCAGGTGCTGTGTATTTCTGTATGCCCCCTCATCCTACGAGGGTGAGGAAGCACAGGCAGACAATGTATGAGTGATTTCGGTTAAAATTTGAAATAGTGGCCCGACTCGTAGGGCATAGGGGACCTGGCAACCGGCACTGCCAGGGCCCCTCTGCCCTAAGGCACAGCTGTTCCAAATTTTATGGCGCAAGGCACAGCAGCAGTGGATGTTGGTACTCTTGTTGACTTTTGTACTCTTTCCACAAAGTATCAAGATAACTATGTAATGTTTCAACATTTGAGTAATGATGAAGTTATTTAAGGTCTTAGTTTTGAAGTATTATATAAGATAAGTATATATGTTTTGATTGTTTTATGCTTTAAACAAGGAAATGCAAGAACAATATTTTAATATTTTGCTTTTTACCAGTTACCAAAAAACATATCAGATATCAACAGCCACTTCATGATCTCATGTTTGTAAAGCAGCCAAAGCTGCCACTAATATGATGAAGATCGCTTGTAGTTATTCCTGTTAGTGATTATATATATATATTTCTAAACCCCTTTACTGTATAGTTAAGAAAGGGAAGAATATCTGGTATAGCAAACTTAATGCCATAGTAACCAACTTCAACAGATCAAGACCAGTGTTGGAATATGGAATTCACCATATCAAATGGAATATGACGCTTAATTTTGACTTGTCTTAGAATTAGTAACTCTCATTTGACTCATGGATATCTGATGAATAGCTTACATGATTGAAAACCATATATGTATGTGCACAGAATGTAAAGTAATACAAATACTGTAGTTATGAATTTTCTTGAGTGTGTCCAAAGTATAATTGACAAGAATCATTGAAAATGGCCAGACTTTCCATTTTCAAGTAAACAGTTAAATCATTACAACAGGTTTTGACGTATGAAAAACCTATTTTTGGCCTCATGCATGGGATTGTCACTCCTTACAGGCCTTGGAGCCAATGCAGGGGTTGACAATGGCCTCTTTTGAACAAATAAATGATAGTGCTCACAGACAGAATGGGAGATATGCTACCAGGGGTGATATGTGGGTGGATGTTTGTGAGAACAGAGGGTAAGACATGGATACTAGCATCACCTGATGCTTTAATTGTTTTGACCATGTTATTGCTTGTTGGTATTGTGTATGCAGTTAGAAATTCAACTGATAACATTGTTGGTGTTTGCTTGTGAATGCTTTTGAAAGTGAAGTATATCCAGTCCAAGCCAGGGGTTATAGCCACAAAGTCACCAGGTAAGGGAGTTCTTTCCAAAATCATTTACATGAAATTGCTCCTGTTGGTCTGTACCAACCTAACTCAACTTGTTATCCTACTGATAACTGGTCCAGGCAATCTTGAATTCCCACCAGGGAAGTGTGGTTGTGGAGATCCATGCCTGAAAAGATGAGCGCTTTCAACCCACTTCACTCTCAAATTTGTGATCAGTGTCATCTTAGGCCCACTGTTCTCCTGATGACAGATAGTATTGGTGGGAAATATTGGTGGATGAGGTGGGATTAGGTATGTCACGTGTAATTCCTAACTGAAACTTACGGGTTGCCTAGACGACAGTTGGACTAGGAAGTCTAAAATGAATGACTTGACCAAAGGGGGGACAATCTCCATCACGCCTTCCATTCTTGAACTTTGTATTCAATAATGGTACCATTCACAAGGTGACGTCTGCTTCTGGTAATGCCTTATTATTTATTAAAAGCAGCTGTGAATTGGTGTTATAGAAATTCTTGATGTAAACATGACAAGTTGGGAAGCTGGACTGTTGTGACTTCATCCAGGGCTGTTTTAGTAGGTATACTTTTTCCACCACTATCGAACTTGTCATGTAAATTAAATTGCAGTAAAATAAAAATGGTCTTACGAAAACGATTCTATATCTAAACCTGATATTTCGGATTATAAAGTTGTACCTTCGTGTATAGAAAAGCTTAAGATTTTATAGGTAAGAGGTTAAGATAAGGGGGGATTGGTGTTGTATTTAGGTCGCTGTGCATAGGGTAGTTATATTAAGTTAGGTGAAGTTAATGCCTGTCCCTAAGTCATTACACTCACAAACTTTTATAGTTATATTTAATGTTGTCCATTTCACCATGTTTGGAACTACTACTACTACTACTACTACTACTACTACTACTACTACTACTACTACTACTACTACTACTACTACTACTACAATACCTGTGATTACAGTATTACAGAATTAAGGAGTTTTGCTAGGTACAAGTACTGGTGATCGATGGTAGTTGGGTAAACACTAGCCTACAGCTTTGCAGAAAAGACCATGATGTACATTTTGAGCCATAATTTTGGGAGGAAAAATGGGATAATATGTCAGATATGGTATTTATGAGTACAGCTCATTGTGTGCACTAAGTGAATGTGGTAAAAATTTTTAACAAAATTTTCATTTTCTAGAGTTGTAGAGGTTTGGTGATCATTTGTTACATTGATTTGGGAAAACCAGTCAATCACTTATTATTCCCTTAAATAATTATTTCCTTCTGTGAAGTTTTGAAGGTGGCACAAATGCTTGAATGTGTTGAATATCAACTCAAGGATATTAAATGAAGGAATGGCAGTGCTTAGGCTATATTTATTATGACGTGGTCAATTACATCACCTCATAGTAGTTGGGTTTGTTAGTGATTATCTGATTGCAGATGGCTGACTTTATGCAGCAGTGAACCCAGATTGTAATAGATTGAAATATTGAAGCTTGTTGTTTAGGTCAGCGGCATTTTTCCCCTCAAAAATATCATTGGGAGAATTAGAATGGGCTTTGTTATCTTGTGTGTAATTGATGAATGCTGAGAGTTTCATCCCTGAGTAAAGTCCAGAGGTCCATAGCAGCTACTCCCTCCCATATTCACCAGACTTTGAGCCTGCCTCAGAGCAGGGGCCTGTACTAGCAGAAGGTCATAGCTTCAACCTACAGAGACTGAGACTGTTCTTTGGTGCCAGTCCTTGAGGAAGAAATTTCGTTATACGCTATTCAGCGTTCTCTCATGCGCACTAAAAACAAGCTCTAATGGCCAGCCATAAGAAAGTTTCCTTACACTATCTAATAACAGTAACTCAGTATAATGTTTATTTTACAGCAACATAATAGAATTTTTATAAGAATACTTTAACCAGATCTGTGAGCAAAAAAATTTTTTAAATGTCAAAAGGCTTTGCCCAAGTAATTTACTTTAAAATATTACATAGTTGAAAAATGACAGTGCAGTACATTCATCTCTCTCCATGTCAGTCTGTCAGCACTGTGGCCTAGGAATTATTTTAGTAGTATAAACTGGACATCTGAGTGTGTATACTTGAAGGCTGTATTCCATGTGGCTAGTGGAAGACAGTTTAGATTTGGCTCTTAATATCAATTTGCACTTTTGCAGGTTCATTAGAAATTGTTGCCATTTAGTGCAGTTTCGTACATAATGCACTGAAAAAGATGCAATAAAGTGTATGCAATGCAGGTAGGAGAATTACAAATGATCATTGGGTTACTCTACAGTACAATACAGTTATTGTAGTCAGTCCCTTCAATAGTGTACCTTAATTGTGGGGGCGGGCAGGGGCGAATGGTTGGCAACACTGTGCAGGCAGAGTAAATTGTTAGTAACGATGCTGTCAGGCATAAGCACACTGAGAAAGGGTTATGGTATGAGAGGAGAGCAGGGAAAGAGTTTCACAGGCAGGGAGGGTCTAGGAAAGCAGTGGAGGTGGGTAGGCAGTTTTTTAACTTCTTGAGAGCTTCTGAGGTTGTTGAAAATACTTTGCATGTTTTTTTGTTTTTCAATAAAGATTATTGTAATAGAATAATCGTGCACAACACAAAGGAGAGAGAGAGAGAGAGAAGAAATTCCCATACATTAGTGTCTAGAGTGCTCACACACCTTCCCTTTCTCCCCTTATTTCTCATATTTTATTCCATGGTGTTTTGTCATAATTTTCACAGCATAAGTTGATGGAAAGCCAACAAATATTACAACGAGAGAGTGAGAGAGAGAGCGCTTTCATGCTTGTTATTGCCTTCAAAGCATGATGTCCCTTGGCCCATTTACTGTTTTTAATATGCAGATACTGATACATCGTCAGTTCAGTAGCGTAAGGTAGAAGGTGCATGGGTGTTCAGGAACTCAAGTTTTTTATAAGCTTTCCCACTAGTGGCGTAAACACTTGCATCGTTACCCTTCAGTGTGATTTTTAATGGCAGGTAGACATATACATCATAAACATATATTTTTCTCTAATTGGCTACATCTAGAAAGTATTGGTGTGGTTGGTAACAAAGAATATTTTTCTTTGTCCAGTCATGTGATTTTGAATGGAGTGCTGTGCATTTGCTGCAATGTTTTCTCTTCAACACACAACTTTTTAGTGCCTGCAGCATCGCAGGTGCTGTGTATTTCTGTATGCCCCCCCCCCCTCATCCTACGAGGGTGAGGAAGCACAGGCACACAATGTATGAGTGATTTCGGTTAAAATTTGAAACAGTGGCCCGACTCGTAGGGCATAGGGGACCTGGCAACCGGCACTGCCAGGGCCCCTCCGCCCTAAGGCACAGCTGTTCCAAATTTTATGGCGCAAGGCACAGCAGCAGTGGATGTTGGTACTCTTGTTGACTTTTGTACTCTTTCCACAAAGTATCAAGATAACTATGTAATGTTTCAACATTTGAGTAATGATGAAGTTATTTAAGGTCTTAGTTTTGAAGTATTATATAAGATAAGTATATTTGTTTTGATCGTTTTGTGCTTTAAATAACCAGATACAAAAAACAATATTTTAAGATTTTGCTTTTTACCGGTTACCAAAAAACAAATCAGAAATCAACAGCCACTTCATGATCTCATGTTTGTAAAGCAACCAAAGCTGCCACTAATATGATGAAGATCGCTTGTAGTTATTCCTGTTAGTGATTATATATATATTTCTAAACCCCTTTACTGTATAGTTAAGAAAGGGAAGAATATTTGGTATAGCAAACTTAATACCATAGTAATCACTTCAACAGATCAAGACCAGTGTTGGAATATGGAATTCATCATATCAAATGGAATAAGATGCTTAATTTTGACTTGTCTTAGAATTAGTCCCTCTCATTTGACTCATGGATATCAGATGAATAGCTTACGTGATTGAAAACCATATACGTATGTGCACAGAATGTAAAGTAATACAAATACTGTAGTTATAAATTTTCTTGAGTCTGTCCAAAGTATAATCGACAAGAATCATTGAAAATGGCCAGACTTTCCATTTTCAAGTAAACAGTTAAATCATTAAAAGAGGTTTTGATGTAGGAAAAACCTATTTTTGGCTTCATGCATGGGATTGTCACTCCTTACAGGCCTTGGAACCAATGCAGGGGTTTACAATGGCCTCTTTTGATCAAATAAATGATAGTGCGCACAGACTGAATGGGAGATATGCTACCAAGGGTGATATGTGGGTGGACGTTTGTGAGAACAGAGGGTAAGACATGGATACTAGCATCACCTGATGCTTTAATTGTTTTGACCATGTTATTGCTTGTTGGTATTGTGTATGCAGTTAGAAATTCAACTGATAACATTGTTGGTGTTTGCTTGTGAATCCTTTTGAAAGTGAAGTATATCCAGTCCAAGCCAGGGGTTATAGCCACAAAGTCACCAGGTAAGGGAATTCTTTCCAGAATCGTTCACATGAAATCGCTCCTGTTGGTCTGTACCAGCCTAACTCAACTTGTTGTCCTACTGATAACTGGTACGGGCAGTCTTGAATTCACACCTGGGAACTATGGTTGTGGAGACCCATGCCTGAAAAGATGAGTGCTTTCAACCCACTTCACTCTCAAATTGGTGATCAGTGTCATCTTAGGGCCACTGTTCTCCTGATGTCAGATAGTATTGGTGGATGAGGTGGGATTAGGTATGTCATGTGTAATTCCTAACTGAAACTTACGGGTTGCCTAGACGACAGTTGGGCTAGGAAGTCTAAAATGAATGACTTGACCAAAGGGCAGATGATCTCCATCACGCCTTCCATTCTTGAACTTTGTATTCAATAATGGTACCATTCACAAGGTGACGTCTGCTTCAGTTAATGCCTTATTATTATTTATTAAAAGCAGCGTGAGTTGGTATTATAGAAATTCTTGATGTAAACATGACAAGTTGGAGCTGGACTTTTGTGACTTTATTCAGGGCTGTTTTAGTAGGTATACTTTCTCCATCACTGTCGAACTTGTCATGTAAATTAAATTGCAGTAAAAAAAAAATGGTCTTACGAAAACGATTCTATATCTAAACCTGATACTATTGATTATAAAGTTGTACCTTAGTGCATAGAAAAGATTAAAGTTTATAGGTAAGAGAGCTAAGAAGGTCAGGGGGGGGGGGCGCCACTGTTGCATTTGGGATGCCACGCATAGGGTCTAGTTAGATTAAGGTAGGTGAAGTTAATGCCTGTCCATAAGTTAGTACACTCTCAAACTCTCATAGTTATATTTAATTTTATCTGTTTCGCCTTGTTCGGAAAATTGTTTAGAGCACCTCCTCCTCCTCACTGCCACCACCCCCACCTCACCATCACACGCATGTAACTGCAAATGGATGTGTTTCGAAGCTTTTAATTCATAGAGGACACGAATTGTACATAGTGATATTTTTCTTATGAGATAATTAGAAAGTAAATTCAACTGAACATTAAAAAGCCCTCAAAAGTATTGTGTATTAATAGCCGTACATAAATGCCTATGGGTTTCTTTATAACTGTTATTAAAATTGCCTCTCAGTACATTTTCTCCATCTCCGGCCTTTATTATGTATTATTATTATACTTTCTGGAGGGACTGGGGCCTTTGGGAACTGGTCCGCATAGTAATGCTTTCAGTGCTTCTCAATAATTTCCATCATCATTTTCTTAATACATTTATGGCCACTTTTGTGACTGCCATATGAACTTTCAACATATCCATATCTGTGCAGTCTACTGGTCACTTTTTACCAGGTACTTGTGTAATTGTAATAGCCACAATGCCCTTGTGACTTGTTGAATTATTCGTGCTTTTTTGGATATGCTTGTCACTGCAAAGCCTTAAGATTCAAGTGTAAGAAATATATGTTTTGTGATTCGGACCTTGACTTCATGGAAGCTGTTTCTTACCTTCTGTCTCTCACATTTGTCCTGTACAGGATTAATAGAGTATAGTATTAGTCCGCCTCTGACCAAAATAAGAACAATCTCACGCATGTCATCGTCTGGCTGCATTTGGTCGAGGTTAAGATAAAGAAAAGTCATCAGTAAACATTTGTATAAATAAAAAGCTACAGTTTGATCTATAAAATTGATCTTTATGATCGACAGGGACAAATCCTTTTGGCCAGTCCTGTAAAAGCTAAGTAAAGTAGCTCGGTGGTCTGGTTAAACTACATAGTAATAATACTTTCAGTATTAATTTCAAAGCATTATGGTTATTAGCTATGTTAGTATCTTTATATTGGAGGCTGTTGCAAGAAGGCTGACAACACACTTAGTTACTGATACTTTGTGAAACTGTTTTTTTGGTAAGTGAATTCTTTGATGGATATAGTTCCTGCTAGGCATTTTTTTATCCAAAGTAATCTTGTTTCATTGCAGTTCAAAACATGGCCTCAGACCATATCTACCATTTTTTTATTCTTCAAACTCTAGGGGCATTGTGATGGTAGCGTCTTCATCCATAGATGCTGACACTCCTGTAATTTTTACATTATTCAGGTTAAATTGATGCTGGAATCAATTTAACCATCCTTTATTTACTAGAATGGCTTGTTCCCCTCTTCAATGTTCATTTCATCACTTAACTGCTCATGCAGACTGGAAGCATTTTGCTTAAAGAAGTTTCCATCAATAGGAACCTCTTGTTCATTGTGTCTTCAGCCCACGTGCATTGAGCTTTTCTTGTTTTCACTTTTGCGCTCCTCCTGAGCACAATAGCAGGACTTCCTTGTATGCTTTTTGTGTTAAAAATTTCACAAATCAACATTTTGTTCTTGTTTAATTTCTTGGCAGTCTTGGCCTAAGACTTTTTACGTTATAACCGTAATTAAGATTTTCACCTTTTCAGGTAATTAGACACCTTGTAGGGCTTCTTGGAATTCTTCACTCCTCCAGGCTTTGGAGCCAGTGCAAGGGTTTACTAAAGCTTCTTTTGAACAAATAAATGATAGTGCGCACAGACTGAATGGGTCATTTGTTGGTGGATGTTTGGGAGAGCAGTGGGTAGCATCACCTGATACTTGTCATTGATTTGATAATGTTATTGTTGTTGGTATGGTGTATGCAGTTAGAAATTCAGCTGGAAACATGGTTGCTGTTTGCTTGTGAATCCTTTTGAAATTTAAATATATTCATTCCAACCCAGAGCTCATAGCCATGAAGTCACTGGCAAGGGAATTCTTGCCAAAACCGTTCACATTAAATCACTCCCGTTTAATTGGTCTGTACCAGCCCAATCTGTTATCCTACTGGTATGAGCAGTTTTGAATACACACAATGGATCCTGCCATGGAGCTGTGGTTGCCCAGATTCCTGCCTTGAAAGAGGAGTTCGTTCAGTCCACTTTACCCTCAAACTGGTGATCAGTGTCATTTTGAGGACATGTTCTCCTAAGGTCAGGTAGCATTGGTGGGAAATATTGGTAGATGAGGTGGGAATAGGCATGTCACGTGTGTGGTTCCCAGCTGAAACAAAGGGAAGGGCTGAGTCTACATTTGGGTTTTGCTCAGTCAACTGCTCTGCAAAACTCTCCTGTATCTCATACATTTTTGTTCTCAGTTCTTGTGCAAGTACTTGGGTCATCATGGCCCCTAAAAAGACTAAGGATGCCAGTAAGGCAGAGAGAGAGCGAGGAACCAACAGATTCAGAAACAAATTACAGGCAGTCCCCGGTTTACGACGGGTCCGGCTTATGACGTTCCGAGGTTGTGATGCTTTTCAAATATATTCATCAGAAATTATTTCCCTGTGTACGACGCATGTTCCAGGGTTATGACGCGTCATACGCCGATCCGACAGAAGAAATATGGCTCCAAAATGGCAGAATAACCAAAATTTTTATTTTTTTATGAAAAACTAAAAAAAAATGCAGTTGACATTTTCTGTACACCCAAAGCATTAAAAGTAAGGTTTTCTAAGGCTTTATGACAATTTTCGACGATTTTCGGATTACAACGTGGCGCAAAAACGGAACCCCCGTCGTAAACCGGGGACTGCCTGTATAGAAAAATATGAAAGTGGTGCATGTGTGGGTGATATGGCAGAGTGTGGAGTGGCAAAACAGTGAAATTTGTTCTGAAACAAAGGTCCTGGAGGATTGAAGAGGCTGAGAAAGTGATGTTAATGTGGATAGATGAAAAATAGTTACCTGGTGACAGTGTTTCTGAAGGCAAAGTCAAAAAGGCTAGACAAATACATGTGATCTCTTGTAAATCACAGCTGGAACAAATGCCAATACAGGCAATATGCACAAGCTCAAAGCCAGTTATGGGTGGTTTGATAAATTCAAGAGAAGTGGCATACAATCTGTGGTGAGGCTTTGGGAGACTGCCAGTTCTGACAAAGGTACTGCTGAAAAATGTGAGAGTTCAAGAGCTATGTCACCCAAGAGGAGAAGTCATACGTACCAGGCCACAGGGCACAAGCCAATGAAGGACAGGCTAACTCTTTTGCTATGGGAATGCAAGTGGGGATTTAAAACTGAATCCTTAGCTTGTCTACCACTCACTGAACTCAAGGGTTGTTAAGAAAAGTAGTGCTATGGACCATAGGTTAAACTTGACTAGAATCTAACTTACCCAAAAGTCAGGAAATACTTCAGGGAGAAACAGTTGCTTCTTCTTGTACTGGACAGTGCTGCTGCTCATCCTCCAGGCGGCTAGGAGGCCGAGTTGCTGCAAGAGTTTAGCTGCATGAGAGTGAAGTTCTTGCTCCTGACAGTGCTCTTCTCATCTAGTCCCTCTCCTGGCAGGTCATTTCAGACTTCCAGAAACTCTACAACAAAGCACAGTTTCAAGGTGTTTTAAAAACGACCTCTGACAAGAGTTAACCCTCGGAGAGTTCTGGAAGAAGCACTTTGATAACCTCTGTTGCATAAACCTCAAAGACAGAGCATGGGGTGATGTCTCTTACAGGACTCTGTAGCAGAAATGGAATTTTAAGGCTGTGAGGCTGCTGAGCCTGTTGTAGAGGAGGATGTGTCTGTGGGCACGTTGCTGGGCTTTGAGGTGAGAGTCGATGCTGTGGAGGAGCAGAAAGGAAAGCTCACCAAAAAAGAACTGCAGGATATTTCAGGGGGAACAGCAACAGTCAACCTCTTAGGGATTGTCTTCAGAGGAGGGGAATGGAGGATGTTCCTAGTTGATTAATAAAAGAAATATGTACAAAATTGGGAAGTGCAAAGTTTTGTTGAGAGATATCACCCTAACAAAGCTGTGACAATTTTCGCTGTAAACCTGCTGAATGGAAATGCTATCTCTCTTGATTGCACAGAAGAATAAAGTGGAAGGAGGCTGTGAATGTAATACGTATGACAGTTTTAGTACTTATAGAACAATTGTTCCTAAAAAAAATTTAACTGAAGATAGCTACTACAACGGTTTATAGGTTCTGCAACCGTCCAGAGCTAGGCTAATCGGTTTGATATTTAAGTTGCATAAGTTGACTGTTTCAGTATCGGGTTTACGTATTGCAACCCCGATCGTTTTTCGAACAGACGTTGAAAGGTGAAGGTTTTATCTTGAAAGTGAAAGTTCCTTCCCTAACCTACTTTTCGCATTCAATGCCTAATGATAAAGCAAGAAATGTATTATTTTATCACTGTAACTTACATGAACTCAATTTGAATTTGGCCTCATCATTGTAAAAAATGCCTAATTAATGTTATCAGGTAAGGTAAAGAGAAGGGATTATTTATTGAAGCTTGGGCACATATTAATCGTTAATTTTATACATAGAAAGATTAACCGTAGAAGGCAGCATACGGAGTTTGGATTTTCTCACGAAACATTTTTAGGAATTGACACCAGCGCAAAAAGAAATTATGTGGGTGACCTTATTTTTAAAATTGTCATTGTCATGTCAGTTGCATCATTTGGTACGGAAAACGTGGATTTATAGGTTGTCATGTCATTCATTTGCAAAGTGTCGAATTTGCATTTTTGCAATTATTTGGGATAACTGCATTGACGGTGACTTTTTTTTTTTTTTTTTTTTTTTTTTTTTTTTTTTACTGATGTAATGTTTCAGCAGAACATCAGATTTGTCTCTCTCACTATTCAGGGTATATGACGAGCGAGACAGACTGGATACTTTCCTGAAACAAGACAAAGAGAAGAAAAAAAACTTTGTCAAAGCAGTTATCTCAGATAACTGAAAAAAATGCAATTTCGAAACTAAATAAAAAAGGGACCACGTATTCCGAAAGTTATCAGATAGAACTGGAATTAGCACAAGACACCATTTAGTCTTCAGTAACATTTTGATAACCATTCTCGTCTCCAATGTTTAGTGTAGGTGGTAAAGAAGTTGGACTTTATCTTACGGGCTGCCTAGAGCAAGAGCCCGTGCCAGCACAAGGCTGGTGGCTCAGTGAGTTTGACTTGGAAGTCTAAAGTGAACGACTTGACCAAAGTATGGAAGGTTCTTGTCACGCCTTCCATTAGCGTATTTAAACTTGTATTCAATAACGGTACCATTCACAAGGTGACTTTTTTTCAGTTAGTGCCTTAATAATTATTAAAAGCAGCTGTGAGTTGGTATCATACAAATTCTTGATGTAAACGTGACAAGTTGGGAAGCTGGGCTGTTGTGACTGAATTCGGGGCTGTTTTGGTAGGTACACTTTTTCCTTGAATATCGAACTTCTCGCGTAAGGTAAATTGTAGTCAAATAAAAATGGTCTTAAAAATCCGCTTCTGTACCCAAACCTGATATTTCTGATTACAAAGTTGTACCTTAGTGTACAGAAAAGTTTAGGGTTTTGTAGGTAAGATGCTAAGAAAGGCGGGGGTGGCGGGCGGGTGGTTGTAGTATTCAGGACGCTGGGTATAGGGTGTAGTTAGATTAAGGGACGTGAAGTTAATGTTTGTCCTTAAATTAGCTCTCTCTCTCAAACTTTTATAATTTTTTTTAATTTTATCTATTTCACCTTGTTTTGAAAATTTCTGAAAGCATCTCCTCCTCCTCCTCCTCCTCCTCCTCCTCCTCCTCCTCCTCCTCCTCCTCCTCCTCCTCCTCCTCCTCCTCCTCCTCCTCCTCCTCCTCCTACTACTACCTCACTACCACCACCACTCCCACCTAACCGTCACACGTATGTAACTGCGAATGGATATTTTTGAACCACATAATTCAGAGGGGAGATTAATTGTACATAATGACATTTTATTTATCAGATAATTAGAAAGTAAATTCAACTAAACGGCAAACGGTTATCGATAATGTCTCGTATTAATAGTCTTACATAAATGGCTACGAGTCTCTCTATAACTATTATTAAAATCGCCTCTCGGTACGTTTTGCCCGTCTCCGACATTATTATTATTATTATACTTTCTGGAGGGACTGGGGCCTTCGGGAACTGGTCCTCGTATTAATGCTCGCAATACTTCTCAAACGTTTCTGTCGACGTTTTCTGAAGACGTTTCATGGTCGTTCTTGTGGACTGCCGTACGAACGTTAAATATGTCCGTATGTCATGTGACTCGGACCTTGGCTTCTGGGAGCTAAGACACAACTTTTTCCTTCGCTTTCATAAATCTTGTACCTCACACATTTGTCCTGTCCCCTTACTGGTGTAGTGGTGCCGTAAGTGCACCTCATGCAGTGCACTGTAGGCATTACTTAGGGTTCTTTGCAGCGTGCCTTCGGTCCCTAGTTGCAACCCCTTTCGTTCCATTTACTGTACCACCATTCATATTATCTTTCTTTCTTCCATCTTACTTTCCACCCTCTCCTAACATCTGATTCATAGTGCAGCTGCGAGGTTTTCCTCCTGTTACACCTTTCAGACCTTTTACTGTCAATTTCTCTTTCAGCCATGAATGGCCTCGTAGGTCCCAGCGCTCAGCCTTTGGCCTAAGTTCTGTATTCTATTCTATTCTATTCTATTCTATTCAACCTAGGCGAAATCATTCTCTCTCTCTCTCTCTCTCTCTCTCTCTCTCTCTCTCTCTCTCTCTCTCTCTCTCTCTCTCTCTCTCTCTCGTGACCAGAGTATGAATTTATTCCTCCGTTCGTAACTTTTTCTAACGTATTCAAGATGTTCATTTGCGACGTGTTTACTGCTTTTCTGTAGTTTTCTGAAAAGAAAACTATTGTGCCGGCTTTGTCTCTCCGTCCACACTTTTTTCTTTCCGCCCTCAGATCTTAAAAACTACTGAGGAGGCTAGAGGGCTGTAAATTGGTATGTTGACCATCCACCTTCCAATCATCAAACATACCGAATTGCAGCCCTTCTCAGTAGTTTTTATTTTGCTTAAGGTTAAAGTTGGCCGTAATCGTTCTTCTGGCAACGATATTAGCCGTAATCGTTCTCCTGGCAACGATATAGGACAGGCCACCACCGGGCCGTGATTAAAGAAACTTCGGTCATTTTTTACTTTTTTTTTCATACAATGAAGAGGAAGGCTGTGTCTCGCTCGTTGATTGATAGTTCTGCAATAATTTTTTGTTGGTTCCAAAAATTTCTTCCGTCAGCTGTGCATTGCACGATTTAAGGAATTTGTCGCATTGCTCTCATATCTTGGTCATTTTAGGTGTCTCGTTTATTCATACATGCCGTAATCACTGTGTTCACTTTGTTTGGTTTTATGTACAGCCCTCCACAGGGATAATTCCCTCTCTGGCGGGCCCTTGTACGTTTTCAAAATAAGGTGCTTCTTATATATTTTATAATAATTTGTAGTTCGTTGTTTTCTCGTCAGTATCGTAGCTCCTGCAGAATAGGAGAGTCTTTAGTTCTTTTTTAAATTTGCTTTCTTCTTCTTTGATTTTCCTATGGACTGTATGTTTATTAAACTGCATAGAAAATTATTAATCAGAGCCATGATCCGTATTATTTTTCACCTTTTGACACATTCTTTATATAATATGCACTTAAAAGCTGTAGGTCCCGTTGCTAAGTAACCTATTGGTTCTTAGCCACGTAAAATAAGTCTAATCCTTCGGGCCAGCCCTAGGAGAGCTGTCAATCAGCTCAGTGGTCTGGTAAAACTAAGGTATACTTAACTTTTATTGCCATCATATGTTTTATGCTTAGTATCGCTATGGCCTTTCTCTACACAATTTTTACACTTGAAGATGCTACTAGCACATTCATTTGATTTGTGATTTTCACCACGTCTAGGGCAAGCTTGGTCATTTCTACAATTTGTTGCGCTGTGACCAAATTCCTGATATTTATAGCATTGATAGGGCATGTAACAGCCGTATACTTTGCAACGGCTGTAGTGTACACAATTTATCACCTCTATCATAGATAGCCTGTCGTATTTGTGGTGTGCATTTGATGATACAGTGTTTATATTTATCATCTTTGGCTGTCATTTCCTTTACAGTTTTCAGGTCGTCATTTTCAGAAATGAGGCTACCTATCCATGGATTTTCCTTTACAATGTCATCTTCATCCTTCAGGACATAGACTACTTTTATTTTTGGTTTAAGTTTACCCTTCTCATTTACTGATATATTGCTGATTTTCTGTATCTCCATATTTGCCTTTTCTAAGTTTTTCCTGTCTGGAAATCTTACAAATAAGTGTCCATCTCTTGTTGTTTTAACCTGTTCAACTGGCGCCGTTATTTTACTCATAATTTGTCTCTTTTCATTAGCTGCTACATGTGCTCTCTTCGTTTGTAGATTTGATCAGGAGTACTTTTTTGTCTTTAGTGATTCAGCATAAATTTTGTCCGTGTTTGTTATGGTCTATATATCTTTATCAACATTATCAGTTTTCTTTTGGATTTCATCTATGTTGATCATCACTAGTTTTCTGAGCCAAATCCTGAATCAACTTTGTTAATACCTTTTTCTTTTATTTCTTCAAGTTCATCTTCAGTGAGTTTTTTGTGCGTTCTTTGTTCAGGCCTCTTGCAGTTATTACATGTGTACAATATGTTATCACTACGAAGTATGCGTATCTGACCTCGATACTTGAACATTCATAATAGAACCATACATCACAATTTTCACAGCAAGTTCCTTCCTCATCAACTTCCCCAGAGCAATGTCCGCAGGTTGCTGACTTTCTCGATTTGGGTTGACTCATCCTTCTCCAGTATTTTATTTAGTGTCCCATCTTAACATGGTGCTTCGATAATTATGAGATAATGTTTGTGTGATAGGTCGATCTTCCCTTTACTTGATTTAATTTCTACAGTATTTAATTTCTCTTTTTCCTTCCTCTTCTTCGTGTTCACTTTGAATATCGCGCGAGTCAGGCACTTCACAGACACGTCCTACGTGCACTTGATTTTTATATGTCTTGATCCTGAAATGAATCTAAGTCAGAGATTCTCGTTCCAAGGTTCGGTGGGCATACCTGTATAAGCCACCTCGGGTTGAATGTGCACAGTGTACTTGTTTACCATAGAGCCTGGCGCTCTGTTTATCTCAGAAATCCTAAGTATGACCACCATGAAATCATATCTTGCAAAGGTTTAATAGTAAGTGTAACCAGAATACAGTTTCTACGTGTGATATATATTAAAAGGTTTTAGCAAATGTAACCAGCACAGAATTTCTAAAAGATTTTAGCAAATGTAACCAACATAGAGTGTCTATCTGTGATATATATTAAAAGGTCTTAGCAAATGCAACCAGGATAGAATTTCTGCCTGTGATATACATTGAAAAGTCTTAGCAAATGTAACCAGCATTGGGTTTCTACCTGTAATGTATATTAAAATGTTTTAGCAGTTGTAACCAAAATAGTTTCTCCCTGAGATATATATTGACAAATTTTATCAAATGTAACTAGCATAGAGTTAGCAAATGTAACCAACATAGAGTTACTAACTGTGGTGTATATATATTAGGATTCAGAGTTCTCGGTTCGATAAAAACTGGGAACATTCCCTAGAGACTAACAGATCCCAAAGGCCCAAGTCTCGCTAGAAATTATAATAATAATGATAATGAAAATAGAAGAGTGGTTGTACGTCCAAGTACGTTCGGTAAAGTGCGCAGGAGTTATGATAATATTTTATGCAAGTGTGGTAGCAATACTTGTATTTATTTTTTATATTTTGTTCTGAACACAGTGAACTTTATAATAAGACAAAACTTGAAGTATTTCTTGACGGTGTGTTTGCAGCTTTTTTTTTTTTTTCTCGTCTGCACAGCTTTTCAGTTGGCTAGAAAAATCAAATAAAGCACGCGTTTGGCACTACAAGCAAATTCATTTGCGTTTCCTGGAGTGAAAATAACATAGTTAGTATTTTCCTTAGTATATTGAGCTGCCCTTGTACCAGCGTGATTTCTTTAAGATTGGGTATTTCCGATAGTATGTTCAAAGGCATCATGATACGAGAGAGAGAGAGTTTGTGTGTTTGCGTTTTTCTTTTTTGCTGCAAGCAAGGGGTGTTGTCTGTACATTCCCGAGAGAGAGAGAGAGAGAGAGAGAGTGTGTGTGTGTGTGTGTGTGTGTGTGTGTGTGTGTGTGTGTGTGTGTGTGTGTGTGTTTTGCTTGCTTGCTTGCAGGGTTATTGTCTGTACATTCCCGAGAGAGAGAGAGAAGTGTGTGTTTTGCTTGCTTGCTTGCTTGCAGAGGTAGAGGTATTGTCTGTACATTTCATTTCCGGGAGAGAGAGAGAGAGAGAGAGAGAGAGAGAGAGAGAGAGAGAGTGTGTGTGTGTGTGTGTGTGTGTGTGTGTGTGTGTGTGTGTGTGTGTGTGTGTGTGTGTGTGTGTGTGTGTGTGTGTTTGCTTGCTTAACTTGGAGAATCGATAAAGAAAATGTACCCACGGCGAAAATTGATTAAAACTAAAGAAAAAAATGTGTACCCACTGGCCCGTAAGGGGATCGAACCCTCGACATCCGCGTTATTAGCACGGCGCTCTAACCAACTGAGCTAACAGGCCTCGTATCGATTGTGGGAAAAAATTTTGATGTGTTTTAGTCCATTGTCAAATATGCAAGAAGACTTGTGTTTCAGTCCATTGTCACATATGCAAGAAGAATTGTATTTTAGTCCATTGTCAAATATGCAAGAAGCAAGAAGACTTGTGTTTTAGTCCATTGTCACATATGCAAGAACACTTGTATTTTAGTCCATTGTCACTTATGCAAGAATACTTGGAATATTAGTGGCATATGTAACCTTAACTAGAATACTTAGAATATTACTGGCATATGTACCTCAACAAGAATACTTAGAATATTAGTAGCATATGTACCCTTATCAAGAATAGAATATTAGTAGAGATGTACCCTCAACAAGAATACTCAGAATATTAGTAGCATATGTAGCAAAGTTCCTCGCGCATTCTCTTCGAAAAGTCAGCTACATAAAACGACTTTTTGGTAATCAGTAGCATACCTGTTTATTGCAAAATTGAACCCATATATATATATATATATATATATATATATATATATATATATATATATATATATATATATGTGTGTGTGTGTGTGTGTGTGTGTGTGTGTGTGTGTGTGTGTGTGTGTGTGTGTGTGTGTGTAAATTTCGTTATACTTCTTATAAAAATCACCGCTGTTCTATGCTGTGATTATTACTGTTGTTCTTATTATTGTAATAGTTAATTATTAAACTGAATTTCTTGTTGATCTTATTGTTGTGAACGTACGGAAACTTCAAACTGGGCAGGGATTTACCGCTGTCAATTTTCACTCCGATCGACGCAAAAGGTTCGCTGTTTCGTGGAATATTTCTTGCTGCTTCGTTCCCTCTGCTCTCTTCTATTACTGTGTTTATGTTTCTAGTTGCTGAAGACCGTCTTGAAATTGTTTGCGCTTTTAATTTGAGAGTTAGTTATTAGCGCAATCACTCTCCACTCTCTGTAAATTTCTCTAGGGCCGTGAACATTTATTGTTTTTCAAATGTGCGCTGGGCGATATCCTCCGAGACTGCCACCACTTTTTATGTTATGGGGTCTCAAATATGAATGTCTCTGTTTCTGTCTGTTGTTGTTTCACTTTGGTAAGACCTGGGTATTGAGTTCTGCGATAGCCGATAACTTTTGGTTAACTCGTAGAAACGCAGTAAACTTGGTAATTATTCTTCTTACACTGTCTATCTTATTTCAGGAGGGGGTAAGGGACTCGCCGGGCACTTTCTTAGGTTTTATTTTTTATAACACTATAATAGTTCACACGGCCAGCCACACTGGACAGACATTTTTCTTGGTGTCAGAGAGGAGAGCGACACAGAACTTACCCAGAAGGGGTTCAAGTTAACTCTCTCTAAAAATTGATCAGAATGAGCTCTGGACCTATGTGGAAGAAAACTCCTCCCCTTTGAGGATGCCTACTTTGCTCTTAATGGTTCAATTCCAACTCCCACTTTTGGCAAAGGACAAATCAGGTCAATTTTGCTGACCTTTCATTTAATAATCACGCCTATAGCTCCTCCTTACGTTCCCATATCTCAACATTGGTTGTTTAGTCTACAACTCGAAACTCCAATTTACTTGGTCTCACGCCTCTATCAGTTCAAGTTATCAACACCGTCTCTCTCTCTCTCTCTCTCTCTCTCTCTCTTTCTTTCATGAATAACCATGATCAGTGAATTTCATACATTATTCACTGTAGAAATACTTTCAAATTTATTGCATAACAGTATCGCTTCTCGGCCTTTTGGCTAAGATCAAAGTGTAGTATCTGTTCTTATCAGCTTAATATCTGATACGATTCCCATGTGGGGTTTACGATATTAAACTGATTTTTGTGTCTTGGGGCTTGTTCCACCTTTGCCGTGGATTGGTCCGGTATTGCAGTACCTCCGGGATCGGTCCACTCCCCCAGGGGAGAAATTAAACATCATCTAAAAACAATTCAGAGATAATCTCTCTTCTTCGTCCCCATAGTCCCACCAGGCGCCTCCATCTGCATCACTCTCCTCCCTACATATGTCTCATCCCTTCTCATCATATGGCCATACCACCGCAGTCTTCTTTCATGGGCCTTCTGTGATAGTTGTATGACTTTAGTAGTTCCTCTTATCTTTCATTCGTGATCCTGTCCATTTTTGTTACTCCACACATCCACCTGAGCATTTTCATCTCTACTGCATATATATATAAGCGCTATATTCTATGTAGGAGCCAAAATACTTATATTTGTGTTTTCAGTTGGGGTATTGACTATGCTGGATACCTTAGATCAGAATGTCAGCACTCAGTCCTGTGCCTGGCTCCTGTACTTTGGTGAATAAAATTCGGTGGGCTGCTTTTACTCATGATGTAATTCGTTATTTACATTACCAAGGAGGTCAATCTTTATGCTGAATACTTCAAGATAGTAGTGTCCTGCTATGGGAATGAGCTACTGTCAGATCTTAAAAAAAAAAAGAAAGTATGAGCTTAAGAGCGATGGTAAGGTGCGGACTTTTTTTTTTTTTCTGTGAAAGAAAACTATAGTGCCGGCTGTGTCTGTCTGTCCATCCGCACTTAATTCTGTCCGCCCTCAGATCTTAAAAACTACTGAGGCTAGAGGGCTGCAAATTGGTATGTTGATCATCCACCCTCCAGTCACCAAACGTGCCAAATTGCAGCCCTCTAGCCTCAGTAGTTTTTATTTTATTTAAGGTTAACGTTAGTCATAATCGTGCTTGTGGCAACTTTATATGGTAGGCCACCTCCGGACTGTAGTTAAAGTTTCGTGGGCCGCGGCTCATACAGCATTATATCAAGATCACTGAAAGATAGATCTGTTTTCGGTGGCCTTGATTATACGCTGTAGAGGTTGTACAGATAACTGTGTTGCGCCGAAGAAACTTCGGCGCATTTTTTATTTGTTTTTAATTGGATTTGATTGTGTTCTAAACTACTGTTTATAGAAAATGTAAGTGTATCGTAACAATGAAACTTTTGGCTAGCTTAAAGGGAACCTAGATTGCTCCAACTGTGTAACAAATAAAACCGTTGGACTGTGACGCAGCTCCCCAGAGGATGTCTTACAATGCATTACTGCCCTAATGCAATTCAACTTGTATTTTGATATTTTACTTACATTTTTATTCAATTATTTTGTTGATTTATCCATTTTTCTGATAGCTGATCTCCTCTTTCTGTGTTTCCCATTACCTTCTGGTACTTCTTTCGAATGAACACCATAATATTCTTGAATTTCAAGTCAGTGGCCCCTTTGGTGGGCCTGTCGCATAAGGAGCCTTAATTCTTTGTTGGGTGCCAACACACTCCGTTGTAAAAGTAGATAAAACGGCAAATTGTTAAAAGAAAGAACATAACCTTTGCTTAGAATGATTCCTGGGACAATTATGGATACCTGTCTGACAGGATTAATAGAGTATAATCCTGCCTTTCTGAATAGTGTACAAAGAAAATAATGAAAGTTCCGCAAATGTCTTAGGAGAGACTCGGTTGTAGTGACCAGAAAATGTAGGAAATGACCAAATATGCTCTCTCACCGGTGGATAACAAATCTGATCTAACTGGCGTACAGTAATGTGACATAGAGATGGGAGAACTGTCCTGTGTTGTTTTAAGCCTGGCTGCAAATGTTTTGGCCCATGGAATTTATTTTTGGCTTGGGAGCCCCGGCCAACCTGTATCACTGTCTGGTCCCTTTGATATTGCAGAACTTTGTGGTCGAGTGTCCCATCTGAGTGGAATTGGGATGTCAGTTCTGCCCTAAATGGCAAACGAAATTGAGATATGCCACCTTCTGGGCTCGTGAAACACTAGTGCACAAGTTATTGCAGCTTCATAATGATTCTTCAATGCGTTCCACTAGTATTTAGGGGGTCCCAAATGCAGTATCTGCAAAATCAGTAGTAATGCAAGGGAGTATCTACCATTTTTCTGTTTTGTATTTTTGTACATACTGCTGTCTTCCATTTCAGGGCAGAATTCCTCTCCTGATTTCTTTCTGTGGATGCTCCCGCATATTCATATGGTTAGATATGACGTGAAAACTCACACACACACACACACACACACACACACACACACACACACACACACACACACACACACACACACACACTGGATGTTGGAATTTGTCCCTCGGTAAATTTACTACTAAATTGTTGTGGAACTGTTCGATCAGGTATTTCATATGATACAAAGTTCCTCGCGCATTCTCTTCGAAAAGTCAGCTGCATAAAACGACTTTTTGGTCATCAGTAGCATACCTGTTTATTGCAAAATTGAACCCATATATATAAATCTTTTTTTGTTTGTTTGTTTCCCCGCAATCGATGGCGTGAAATGCTTCCATCTCCCTCCTCAAAATTGGAAAAAAATATCCGTCTGTAAGACAAAGTCTTGAAAATTTTATAGAAAGGAATATCTGGGTTAAATTGTAAATCCATTATGATAAACATGGAAAAAGAGAGATGAATGATTTCTCACTGGTCTGTTGGTGTTTATTACCAAATATTCATCTGTTTACTTCAGTGGTCGCGCTGTTCAACTTTGATTTTTGTATCGTAGTAGGATTAACTAATCTTCCCAATGTTATTACTGGAATAATTAAGACCTTTACCTTTTCAGTTTGAAGATCATAGTAGAAATAACTAATCTTCCCAATGTTATTAATGGAATAAGTAAGACCTTTTCCTTTTCAATTTGAAGATTTGACTGATGTGGGGGTTTCAAAATGTATGTATTGTTTTCTTGTGCGTGGTCTAGCAGACACTTCATAGGCAACGAGCATGCAGAGACTTTTGAGTTATGAAGGTATCTGTTCTTCGGTTGAATATAATGCTATGTTTTACTCCAACGTTTAGCTAACTTCATAAAGACAGAGGAATAATGTTATTTGTACATTGATCATATGTTGTTACCCTAATATGGCTACTGTCATAATGGGAAGCATGCCGTTCTTACCCTCAGTTACTCTTGCACGGTGGCAACAGTGATTGTCAGTAGGATAGGAGAGATGGCCAGTGCTGGTATCGCTTCTCGGCCTTTTGGCTAAGATCAAAGTGTAGTATCTGTTCTTATCAGCTTAATATCTGATACGATCCCCATGTGGGGTCTACGATATTAAACTGATTTTTGTGTCTTGGCGAAGTGCTAGGGCTTGCTCCACCTTTGCCGCGGATCGGCCCGGTATTGCAGTACCTCCGGGATCGGTCCACTCCCCAGGAGAAATTAAACATCATCTAAAAACATTTCAGAGATAATCTCTCTTCTTCGTCCCCATAGTCCCACCAGGCGCCTCCATCTGCATCACTCTCCTCCCTACATTTGTCTCATACCTTTTCATCACATGGCCATACCACTGCAGTCTTCTTTCATGGGCCTTCTGTGATAGTTGTATGACTTTAGTAGTTCCTCTTATCTTTCATTCCTGATCCTGTCCATTTTTGTTACTCCACATATCCACCTGAGCATTTTCATCTCTACTGCATATATATATAAGTGCTATATTCTATGTAGGAGCCAAAATACTAATATTTGTGTTTTCAGTTGGGGTATTGACTATGCTGGATACCTTAGATTAGAATGTCAGCACTCAGTCCTGTGCCTGGCTCCTGTACTCTGATGAATAAAATTCGATGGGCTGCTTTTACTCATAATTCGTCATTTTACATTACCAAGGACGTCTTTCTTTATGCTGAATACTTCAAGATAGTAGTATCCTGCTATGGGAATGAGTTACTTTCAAGTCTTAAAAAAAAAAAAAAATGTATGAGTTTAAGAGCTATGGTGAGGTGCAGACTTGCTTTTTTTTAGTTTTCTGTGAAAGAAAACTATTGTGCCGGCTGTGTCTGCCCGTCTGCACTTTATTCTGTCCGCACTTTTTCTGTCCGCCCTCAGATCTTAAAAACTACTGAGGCTAGAGGGCTGCAAATCGCAATGTTGATCATCCACCCTCCAGCCATCAAATATAACAAAGTTTTTATTTTATTTAAGGTTAAAGTTAGTCATAATCGTGCTTCTGTCAGCTATATAGGATAGGCCACCACCTGGCCATGGTTAAAGTTTGGTGGGCCGCGCCTCATACAGCATTATATCAAGACCACTGAAAGATCTATTTTTTTCAGTGCCTTGATTATACGTTGTAGAGGTTGTACAGAAAACTGTTGCACCGAAGAAACTTCGGCGCATTTTTTACTTGTTTTTAACTGGATTTGATTGTGTTCTAAACTACTGTTTATAGAAAATAAGCGTATAGTAGCAATGAAACTTTTAACTAGCTTAAAGGGAACCTAGATTTGTTGTAACAAAAATAAAACCGTTGGACTGACACAACCTCTCAGAGGGATGTCGTGCAGTGCATTACTACCCTAATACAATTCAACTTATATTTTGATATTTTACTTGCATTTTTATTCAATGATTAATTTTTGTAATTTATCCGTTTTTCTGATAACTGGTCTCCTCTTTCTGTATTTCCCCTTACCTTCTGTTACTTCTTTCGAATGAACACCGTACTCTTTGGAAGCGTGAAATTCAAGTCAGTGGTCTCTTAATTCTTTGTTGGGTGCCAACACACTGCGTTGTAAAAGTAGATAAAACGACAAATTGTTAAAAGAAAGAACATAACCTTTGCTTAGAATGATTCCTGGGACAATTATGGATGTCTGACAGGATTAATGAGATATAATCCTGCCTTTCTGAATAGCAAAGAAAATAATGGAAGTTCGGCAAATGTCTTAGAGAGACTTGGTTGTAGTGACCAGAAAATGTAGGAAATGACCAGATATGCTCTCTCTCACCGGTGGATAACAAATCTGATCTAACTGGCGTACAGTAATGTGACATAGAGATGGGAGAACTGTCCTGTGTTGTTTTAAGCCTGGCTGCAAATGTTTTGGCCCATGGAATTTATTTTTGGCTTGGGAGCCCCGGCCAACCTGTGATCACTGTCTGGTCCCTTTGATATTGCAGAACTTTGTGGTCGAGTGCCTCATCTCTGTGAAATTGGGATGTCAGTTCTGCCCAAAATGGGAAGACGAAATTGAGATATTCCACCTTCTGGGCTCGTGAAACACTATTGCACAAGTTATTGCAGTTTCATGATGATTCTTCAATGCGTTCCACTAGTATTTAGGGGTCCCAAATGCAGTATCTGCAAAATCAGTAGTTAGGCAAGGGAGTATCTACCATTTTTCTGTTTTGTATTTTTGTAGACACTGCAGTCTTCCATTTTAGGGCAGAATTCCTCTCCTGATTTCTTTCTGTGGATGCTCCCGCATATTCATATGGTTAGATATTACATGAAAACTACACACACAACACACACACACACACACACACACACACACATGTTGGAATTTGTCCACACACACACACACACACTGGATGTTGAATTTACCTAAATTTACTAAATTATTGTGGAAATGTTCGATCAGGTATTTCATATGATACAAAGTTCCTTGTGCATTCTCTTCAGAAAGTCAGCTGCATAAAACGACTTTTTGGTCATAAGTAGCATACCTGTTCATTGCAAATTGAACCTGTATATTATATCTTTGTTTGTTTGTTTGCTTTCCCGCAATCGATGGCGTGAAATGCTTCCATCTCCCTCCTCAAAATTGGAAAAAATATCCGTCTGTAAGACAAAGTCTTGAAAATTTTATAGAAAGGAATATTTGGGTTTAATTGTAAATCCATTATGATGAACATGAAAAAGAGAGATGAGTGATTTCTCACTGCCCACTCTCTGCTGATGTTTATTATCAAATATTCATCTGTTTACTTTAGTGGTCGCGCTGTTTCAACATGATTTTTGTATCGTAGTAGAATTAACTAATCTTCCCAATGTTATTACTGGAATAATTAAGACTTTTACCTTTTCAATTTGATCATAGTAGAATTTGATCTTCCCAATGTTATTAATGGTGGTTTGAAAAAGATTTGACTGTAAAATGTTTTATTGTTTTTTGCGTGGTCTAGGAGACACTTCATAGACAAAGAGCATGCAGAGATTATTTTGAAGGTATCTGTTATTTGGTTAAAATATAATGCTGTGGTTTACTCAACGTTTAGCTAACTTCATTAAAACATGGGAATAATGGTATTTGTACATTGATCATATGTTGTTACCTTAATATGGCTACTGTCATAATGGGAAGCATGCCGTTCTTACCCTCAGTTACTCTTGTACGGTGGCAACAGTGATTGTCAGTAGGATAGGAGAGATGGCCAGTGCTGGTATCGCTTCTCGGCCTTTTGGCTAAGATCAAAGTGTAGTATCTGTTCTTATCAGCTTAATATCTGATACGATCCCCATGTGGGGTCTACGATATTAAACTGATTTTTGTGTCTTGGCGAAGTGCTAGGGGCTTGCTCCACCTTTGCCGCGGATCGGCCCGGTATTGCAGTACCTCCGGGATCGGTCCACTCCCCCAGGGGAGAAATTAAACATCATCTAAAAACAATTCAGAGATAATCTCTCTTCTTCGTCCCCATAGTCCCACCAGGCGCCTCCATCTGCATCACTCTCCTCCCTACATTTGTCTCATACCTTTTCATCACATGGCCATACCAATGCAGTCTTCGTTCATGGGCCTTCTGTGATAGTTTTATGACTTTAGTAGTTCCTCTTATCTTTCATTCGTGATCCTGACCATTTTTGTTACTCCACACATCCACCTGAGCATTTTCATCTCTACTGCATATATATATAAGCGCTATATTCTATGTAGGAGCCAAAATACTTATATTTGTGTTTTCAGTTGGGGTATTGACTATGCTGGATACCTTAGATTAGAATGTAAGCGCTCAGTCCTGTGCCTGGCTCCTGTACTCTGGTGAATAAAATTCGATGGGCTGCTTTTACTCATAATTCATCATTTTACATTACCAAGGAGGTCTTTCTTTATGCTGAATACTTCAAGATAGTAGTATCCTGCTATGGGAATGAGTTACTTTCAAGTCTTAAAAAAAAAAAAAGTATGAGTTTAAGAGCTATGGTGAGGTGCAGAGTTGCCTTTTTTAGTTTTCTGTGAAAGAAAACTATTGTGCCGGCTGTGTCTGTCCGTCCGCACTTTATTATGTCCGTACTTTTTCTGTCCGCCCTCAGATCTTAAAAACTACTGAATTTAGAGGGCTGCAAATCGCTATGTTGGTCATCCATCCAGCCATCAAACATAACAAAGTTTTTATTTTAAAAGTTATTCAAATTTTTATTTTATTTAAGCCACCACCTGGCCATGGTTAAAGTTATTCATAATCTTGCTTCTGGCAACTATATAGGATAGGCCACCACCTGGCCATGGTTAAAGTTTGGTGGGCCGCGCCTCATACAGCATTATATCAAGACCACTGAAAGATAGATCTGTTTTCGGTAGCCTTGATTATACGCTGTAGAGGTTGTACAGAAAACTGTTGCGCCGAAGAAACTTCGGCGCATTTTTTATTTGTTTTTAATTGGATTTGATTGTGTTCTAAACTACTGTTTATAGAAAATAAGCGTATAGTAGCAATGAAACTTTTAACTAGCTTAAAGGGAACCTACTGTTTAACAAAAAACCGTTGGACTGACACAACCTCTCAGAGGGTGTCGTGCAGTGCATTACTACTCTAATACAATTCAACTTATATTTTGATATTTTACTTACATTTTTAATCAATTAATTTATTCATTTATCCGTTTTTCTGATAACTGACCTCCTCTTTCTGTGTTTCCCATTACCTTCTGTTACTTCTTTCGAATGAACACCGTACTCTTTGGAAGCGTGAATTTCAAGTCAGTGGCCCCTTTTGTGGGCCTGTTGCATAAGGAGCCTTAATTCTTTGTTGGGTGCCAACACACTGCGTTGTAAAAGTAGATAAAACGGCAAATTGTTAAAAGAAAGAACATAACCTTTGCTTAGAATGATTCCTGGGACAATTATGGATACCTGTCTGACAGGATTAATAGAGTATAATCCTGCCTTTCTGAATAGTGTACAAAGAAAGTAATGAAAGTTCGGCAAATGTCTTATGAGAGACTTGGTTGTAGTGACCAGAAAATGTAGGAAATGACCAGATATGCTCTCTCACCGGTGGATAACAAATTTGATCTAACTGGCGTACAGTAATGTGACATAGAGATGGGAGAACTGTCCTGTGTTGTTTTAAGCCTGGCTGCAAATGTTTTGGCCCATGGAATTTATTTTTGGCTTGGGAGCCCCGGCCAACCTGTGATCACTGTCTGGTCCCTTTGATATTGCAGAACTTTGTGGTCGAGTGTCCCATCTGAGTGGAATTGGGGTGTCAGTTCTGCCCAAAATGGAAGACGAAATTGAGATCTGCCATCTTCTGGGGTAGTGAAACACTATTGCACAAGTTATTGCAGTTTCATGATGATTCTTCAGTGCGTTCCACTAGTATTTAGGGGGTCCCAAATGCAGTATCTGCAAAATCAGTAGTAAGGCAAGGGGGTATCTACCATTTTTCTGTTTTGTATTTTTGTACATACTGCAGTCTTCCATTTCAGGGCAGAATTCCTCTCCTGATTTCTTTCTCTGGATGCTCCCTCATATTCATATGGTTAGATATGACATGAAAACTAACACACACACACACACACACACACACACACACACACACACACACACACTGGATGTTGGAATTTGTCCCTCGGTAAATTTACTACTAAATTATTGTGGAAATGTTCGATCAGGTATTTCATATGATACAAAGTTCCTCGTGCATTCTCTTCAGAAAAGTCAGCTGCATAAAACGACTTTTTGGTCATCAGTAGCATACCTGTTTATTGCAAAATTGAACCCATATATATAAATCTTTTTTTTTTGTTTGTTTCCCCGCAATCGATGGCGTGAAATGCTTCCATCTCCCTCCTCAAAATTGGAAAAAAATATCCGTCTGTAAGACAAAGTCTTGAAAATTTTATAGAAAGGAATATTTGGGTTTAATTGTAAATCCATTATGATGAACATGGAAAAAGAGAGATGAGTGATTTCTCACTGCTCTGCTGATGTTTATTACCAAATATTCATCTGTTTACTTCAGTGGTCGCGCTGTTCAACTTTGATTTTTGTATCGTGTAGGATTAACTAATCTTCCCAATGTTATTACTGAATAATTTTTACCTTTTCAATTTGAAGATCATAGTAGAATTAACTAATCTTCCCAATGTTATTAATGGAATAAGTAAGACCTTTTCCTTTTCAATTTGAAGATTTGACTCTGATGTGGGGGTTTCAAAATGTATGTATTGTTTTCTTGTGCGTGGTCTAGCAGACACTTCATAGACAACGAGCGTGCAGAGACTTTTGAGTTATGAAGGTATCTGTTATTCGGTTAAATATAATGCTATGTTTTACTCCAACGTTTAGCTAACTTCATACAGACAGGGGAATAATGTTATTTGTACATTGATCATATGTTGTTACCTTAATATGGCTACTGTCATAATGGGAAGCATGCCGTTCTTACCCTCAGTTACTCTTGCACGGTGGCAACAGTGATTGTCAGTAGGATAGGAGAGATGGCCAGTGCTGGTATCGCTTCTCGGCCTTTTGGCTAAGATCAAAGTGTAGTATCTGTTCTTATCAGCTTAATATCTGATACGATCCCCATGTGGGGTCTACGATATTAAACTGATTTTTGTGTCTTGGCGAAGTGCTAGGGGCTTGCTCCACCTTTGCCGCGGATCGGCCCGGTATTGCAGTACCTCCGGGATCGGTCCACTCCCCCAGGGGAGAAATTAAACATCATCTAAAAACATTTCAGAGATAATCTCTCTTCTTCGTCCCCATAGTCCCACCAGGCGCCTCCATCTGCATCACTCTCCTCCCTACATTTGTCTCATACCTTTTCATCACATGGCCATACCAATGCAGTCTTCGTTCATGGGCCTTCTGTGATAGTTGTATGACTTTAGTAGTTCCTCTTATCTTTCATTCGTGATCCTGTCCATTTTGTTACTCCACACATCCACCTGAGCATTTTCTGAGCATTTTCATCTCTACTGCATATATATACAAGCGCTATATTCTATGTAGGAGCCAAAATACTTATATTTGTGTTTTCAGTTGGGGTATTGACTATGCTGGATACCTTAGATTAGAATGTCAGCACTCAGTCTTGTGCCTGGCTCCTGTACTCTGATGAATAAAATTCGATGGGCTGCTTTTACTTATAATTCGTCATTTTACATTACCAAGGACGTCTTTCTTTATGCTGAATACTTCAAGATAGTAGTATCCTGCAATGGGAATGAGTTACTTTCAACTCTTAAAAAAAAAGAATGTATGAATTTAAGAGCTATGGTGAGGTGCAGAGTTGCCTTTTTTAGTTTTCTGTGAAAGAAAACTATTGTGCCAGCTGTGTCTGTCCGTCCGCACTTTATTCTGTCCGTACTTTTTCTGTCCGCCCTCAGATCTTAAAAACTACTGAATCTAGAGGGCTGCAAATCGCTATGTTGATCATCCACCCTTCAGCCATCCAACATAACAAAGTTTTTATTTTATTTAAGGTTAAAGTTATTCATAATCGTGCTTCTGGCAACTATATAGGATAGGCCACCACCTGGCCATGGTTAAAGTTTGGTGGGCCGCGCCTCATACAGCATTATATCAAGACCACTGAAAGATCTATTTTCAGTGTCCTTGATTATTCGCTGTAGAGGTTGTACAGAAAACTCGATTGCACCGAAGAAACTTCGGCGCATTTTTTACTTGTTTTTAATTGGATTTGATTGTGTTCTAAACTACTGTTTATAGAAAATAAGCGTATAGTAGCAATGAAACTTTTAACTAGCTTAAAGGGATCCTAGATTTGTTGTAACTGTGTAACAAATAAAACCGTTGGCCTGACACAACCTCTCAGGGGATGTCGTGCAGTGCATTACTACCCTAATACAGTTCAACTTGTATTTTGATATTTTACTTACTTTTAATCATTAATTTATTCATTTGTCCGTTTTTCTGATAACTGACCTCCTCTTTCTGTGTTTCTCATTACCTTCTGTTACTTCTTTCGAATGAACACCATACTCTTTGGAAGCGTGAATTTCAAGTCAGTGGTCCTGTTAATTCTTTGTTGGGTGCCAACACACTGCGTTGTAAAAGTAGATAAAACGACAAATTGTTAAAAGAAAGAACATAACCTTTGCTTAGAATGATTCCTGGGACAATTATGGATACCTTTCTGAATTAATAGCCTTTCTGAATAGTGTACAAAGAAAATAATGGAAGTTCGGCAAATGTCTGAGAAGGGACTTGGTTGTAGTGACCAGAAAATGTAGGAAATGACCAGATATGCTCTCTCACCGGTGGATAACAAATCTGATCTAACTGGCGTACAGTAATGTGACATAGAGATGGGAGAACTGTCCTGTGTTGTTTTAAGCCTGGCTGCAAATGTTTTGGTCCATGGAATTTATTTTTGGCTTGGGAGCCCCGGCCAACCTGTGATCACTGTCTGGTCCCTTTGATATTGCAGAACTTTGTGGTCGAGTGCCCCATCTCTGTGAAATTGGGGTGCCAGTTGTGCCCAAAATGGAAAACGAAATTGAGATATTCCACCTTCTGGGCTCGTGAAACACTATTGCACAAGTTATTGCAGTTTCATGATGATTCTTCAATGCGTTCCACTAGTATTTAGGGTGTCCCAAATGCAGTATCTGCAAAGTCAGTAGTTAGGCAAGGGAGTATCTACCAATTTTCTGTTTTGTATTTTGTAGACACTGCAGTCTTCCATTTTAGGGCAGAATTCCTCTCCTGATTTCTTTCTGTGGATGCTCCCGCGTATTCATATGGTTAGCTATTACATGAAAACTAACACACACACACACACACACACACACACACTGGATGTTGGAATTTGTCCCTCGGTAAATTTACTAGTAAATTATTGTGGAAATGTTCGATCAGGTATTTCATATGATACAAAGTTCCTTGTGCATTCTCTTCAGAAAGTCAGCTGCATAAAACGACTTTTTGGTCATAAGTAGCATACCTGTTCATTGCAAATTGAACCCATATATTATATCTTTTTTGTTTGTTTGCTTTCCCGCAATCGATGGCGTGAAATGCTTCCATCTCCCTCCTCAAAATTGGAAAAAATATCCGTCTGTAAGACAAAGTCTTGAAAATTTTATAGAAAGGAATATTTGGGTCAAATTGTAAATCCATTATGATGAACATGAAAAAGAGAGATGAGTGATTTCTCACTGCCCACTGCTCTGCTGGTGTTTATTACCAGATATTCATCTGTTTTCTTCAGTGGTCGCGCTGTTCACGATGATTTTTGTATCGTAGTAGAATTAACTAATCTTCCCAATGTTATTAATGGAATAAGTAAGACTTTTACCTTTTCAATTTGAAGATTTGACTCTGATGTGGTGGTTTGAAAATGTAAACTGTTTTCCTCGTGCTTGGTCTAGGAGGTAATTCATGTACAACGAGTATCTGTTATTTGGTAAAATATAGTGCTGTGGTTTACTCCAACGTTTAGCTAACTTCATTAAAACATGGGAATAATGGTATTTGTACCTTGATCATATGTTGTTACCCTAATATGGCTACTGTTATAATGGGAAGCATGCCGTTCTTACCCTCAGTTCCTCTTGTACGGTGGGAGCAGTGCTTGTCAGTAGGATAGGAGAGATGGTCGTCACTGGTATCGCTTCTCGGCCTTTTGGCTAAGATCAAAGTGTAGTATCTGTTCTTATCAGCTTAATATCTGATACGATCCCCATGTGGGGTCTACGATATTAAACTGATTTTTGTGTCTTGGCGAAGTGCTAGGGGCTTGCTCCACCTTTGCCGCGGATCGGCCCGGTATTGCAGTACCTCCGGGATCGGTCCACTCCCCCAGGGGAGAAATTAAACATCATCTAAAAACATTTCAGAGATAATCTCTCTTCTTCGTCCCCATAGTCCCACCAGGCGCCTCCATCTGCATCACTCTCCTCCCTACATTTGTCTCATACCTTTTCAACACATGGCCATACCACTGCAGTCTTCGTTCATGGGCCTTCTGTGATAGTTGTATGACTTTAGTAGTTCCTCTTATCGTCCATTCGTGATCCTGTCCATTTTTGTTACTCCACACATCCACCTGAGCATTTTCATCTCTACTGCATATATATATAAGCGCTATATTCTATGTAGGAGCCAAAATACTTACATTTGTATTTTCAGTTGGGGTATTGACTATGCTGGATACCTTAGATTAGAATGTCAGCACTCAGTCTTGTGCCTGGCTCCTGTACTCTGATGAATAAAATTGGGTGGGCTGCTTTTACCATAATTCATCATTTTACATTACCAGGGAGGTCTTTCTTTATGCTGAATACTTCAAGATAGTAGTATCCTGCAATGGGAATGAGTTACTTTCAACTCTTTAAAAAAAAATGAGTTTAAGAGCTGTGGTGAGGTGCAGAGTTGCCTTTTTTTAGTTTTCTGTGATGAAAACTATTGTGCCGGCTGTGTCAGTCCGTCCGCACTTTATTCTGTCCGTACTTTTTCTGTCCGCCCTCAGATCTTAAAAACTACTGAATCTAGAGGGCTGCAAATCGCTATGTTGATCATCCACCCTTCAGCCATCAAACATGACAAAGTTTTTATTTTATTTAAGGTTAAATTTATTCATAATCGGCCATGGTTAAAGTTATTCATAATCTTGGCAACTATATAGGATAGGCCACCACCTGGTCATGGTTAAAGTTTGGTGGGCCGCGCCTCATACAGCATTATATCAAGACCACTGAAAGATCTATTTTCAGCGTCCTTGATTATTCGCTGTAGAGGTTGTACAGAAAACTCTATTGCACCGAAGAAACTTCGGCGCATTTTTACTTGTTTTTAATTGGATTTGATTGTGTTCTAAACTACTGTTTATAGAAAATAAGCGTATAGTAGCAATGAAACTTCTAACTAGCTTAAAGGGATCCTAGATTTGTTGTAACTGTGTAACAAATAAAACCGTTGGCCTGACACAACCTCTCAGGGGATGTCGTGCAGTGCATTACTACCTAATACAGTTCAACTTGTATTTTGATATTTTACTTACATTTATTTAATCATTAATTTATTAATTTGTCCGTTTCTCTGATAACTGACCTCCTCTTTCTGTGTTTCTCATTACCTTCTGTTACTTCTTTCGAATGAACACCATACTCTTTGGAAGCGTGAATTTCAAGTCAGTGGTCTCTTAATTCTTTGTTGGGTGCCAACACACTGCGTTGTAAAAGTAGATAAAACGACAAATTGTTAAAAGAAAGAACATAACCTTTGCTTAGAATGATTCCTGGGACAATTATGGATACCTTTCTGAATAGTGTGCAAAGAAAATAATGGAAGTTCGGCAAATGTCTGAGAAGGGACTTGGTTGTAGTGACCAGAAAATGTAGGAAATGACCAAATATGCTCTCTCACCGGTGGATAACAAATCTGATCTAACTGGCGTACAGTAATGTGACATAGAGATGGGAGAACTATCCTGTGTTGTTTTAAGCCTGGCTGCAAATGTTTTGGCCCATGGAATTTATTTTTGGCTTGGGAGCCCCGGCCAACCTGTGATCACTGTCTGGTCCCTTTGATATTGCAGAACTTTGTGGTCGAGTGCCCCATCTCTGTGAAATTGGGGTGCCAGTTGTGCCCAAAATGGAAAACGAAATTGAGATATTCCACCTTCTGGGCTCATGAAACACTATTGCACAAGTTATTGCAGTTTCATGATGATTCTTCAATGCGTTCCACTAGTATTTAGGGGTCCCAAATGCAGTATCTGCAAAATCAGTAGTAAGGCAAGGGAGTATCTACCATTTTTCTGTTTTGTATTTTTGTACATACTGCAGTCTTCCATTTTATGGCAGAATTCCTCTCCTGATTTCTTTCTGTGGATGCTCCCGCATATTCATATGGTTAGCTATTACATGAAAACTAACACACACACACACACACACACACACTGGTTGTTGGAATTTGTCCCTCGGTAAATTTACTAGTAAATTATTGTGGAAATGTTCGATCAGGTATTTCATATGATACAAAGTTCCTTGTGCATTCTCTTCAGAAAGTCAGCTGCATAAAACGACTTTTTGGTCATAAGTAGCATACCTGTTCATTGCAAATTGAACCCATATATATAAATCTTTTTGTTTGTTTGCTTTCCCGCAATCGATGGCGTGAAATGCTTCCATCTCCCTCCTCAAAATTGGAAAAAATATCCGTCTGTAAGACAAAGTCTTGAAAATTTTATAGAAAGGAATATTTGGGTCAAATTGTAAATCCATTATGATGAACATGAAAAAGAGAGATGAGTGATTTCTCACTGCCCACTGCTCTGCTGGTGTTTATTACCAAATATTCATCTGTTTACTTCAGTGGTCGCGCTGTTCACGATGATTTTTATATCGTAGTAGAATTAACTAATCTTCCCAATGTTATTAATGGAATAAGTAAGACTTTTACCTTTTCAATTTGAAGATTTGACTCTGATGTGGTGGTTTGAAAATGTAAACTGTTTTCCTCGTGCTTGGTCTAGGAGGTAATTCATGTACAAAGAGCATGCAGAGATTATTTTGAAGTATCTGTTATTTGGTAAAATATAGTGCTGTGGTTTACTCCAACGTTTAGCTAACTTCATTAAAACATGGGAATAATGGTATTTGTACCTTGATCATATGTTGTTACCCTAATATGGCTACTGTCATAATGGGAAGCATGCCGTTCTTACCCTCAGTTCCTCTTGTACGGTGGCAGCAGTGCTTGTCAGTAGGATAGGAGAGATGGTCAGTCACTGGTATCGCTTCTCGGCCTTTTGGCTAAGATCAAAGTGTAGTATCTGTTCTTATCAGCTTAATATCTGATACGATCCCCATGTGGGGTCTACGATATTAAACTGATTTTTGTGTCTTGGCGAAGTGCTAGGGGCTTGCTCCACCTTTGCCGCGGATCGGCCCGGTATTGCAGTACCTCCGGGATCGGTCCACTCCCCCAGGGGAGAAATTAAACATCATCTAAAAACATTTCAGAGATAATCTCTCTTCTTCGTCCCCATAGTCCCACCAGGCGCCTCCATCTGCATCACTCTCCTCCCTACATTTGTCTCATACCTTTTCAACACATGGCCATACCACTGCAGTCTTCGTTCATGGGCCTTCTGTGATAGTTGTATGACTTTAGTAGTTCCTCTTATCGTTCATTCGTGATCCTGTCCATTTTTGTTACTCCACACATCCACCTGAGCATTTTCATCTCTACTGCATATATATATATATATATATATATATATATATATATATATATATATATATATATATATATTATTATATATATTTATATATATATATAAGCGCTATATTCTATGTAGGAGCCAAAATACTTATATTTGTATTTTCAGTTGGGGTATTGACTATGCTGGATACCTTAGATTAGAATGTCAGCACTCAGTCTTGTGCCTGGCTCCTGTACTCTGATGAATAAAATTGGGTGGGCTGCTTTTACCCATAATTCGTCATTTTACATTACCAGGGAGGTCTTTCTTTATGCTGAATACTTCAAGATAGTAGTATCCTGCAATGGGAATGAGTTACTTTCAACTCTTTAAAAAAAAAATGTGAGTTTAAGAGCTGTGGTGAGGTGCAGAGTTGCCTTTTTTAGTTTTCTGTGATAGAAAACTATTGTGCCGGCTGTGTCAGTCCGTCCGCACTTTATTTTGTCCGTACTTTTTCTGTCCGCCCTCAGATCTTAAAAACTACTGAATCTAGAGGGCTGCAAATCGCTATGTTGATCATCCACCCTTCAGCCATCAAACATGACAAAGTTTTTATTTTATTTAAGGTTAAATTTATTCATAATCGTGCTTCTGGCAACTATATAGGATAGGCCACCACCTGGTCATGGTTAAAGTTTGGTGGGCCGCGCCTCATACAGCATTATATCAAGACCACTGAAAGATCTATTTTCAGCGTCCTTGATTATTCGCTGTAGAGGTTGTACAGAAAACTCTATTGCACCGAAGAAACTTCGGCGCATTTTTTACTTGTTTTTAATTGGATTTGATTGTGTTCTAAACTACTGTTTATAGAAAATAAGCGTATAGTAGCAATGAAACTTCTAACTAGCTTAAAGGGATCCTAGATTTGTTGTAACTGTGTAACAAATAAAACCGTTGGCCTGACACAACCTCTCAGGGGATGTCGTGCAGTGCATTACTACCCTAATACAGTTCAACTTGTATTTTGATATTTTACTTACATTTATTTAATCATTAATTTATTAATTTGTCCGTTTCTCTGATAACTGACCTCCTCTTTCTGTGTTTCTCATTACCTTCTGTTACTTCTTTCGAATGAACACCATACTCTTTGGAAGCGTGAATTTCAAGTCAGTGGTCTCTTAATTCTTTGTTGGGTGCCAACACACTGCGTTGTAAAAGTAGATAAAACGACAAATTGTTAAAAGAAAGAACATAACCTTTGCTTAGAATGATTCCTGGGACAATTATGGATACCTTTCTGAATAGCGTGCAAAGAAAATAATGGAAGTTCGGCAAATGTCTGAGAAGGGACTTGGTTGTAGTGACCAGAAAATGTAGGAAATGACCAGATATGCTCTCTCACCGGTGGATAACAAATCTGATCTAACTGGCGTACAGTAATGTGACATAGAGATGGGAGAACTGTCCTGTGTTGTTTTAAGCCTGGCTGCAAATGTTTTGGCCCATGGAATTTATTTTTGGCTTGGGAGCCCCGGCCAACCTGTGATCACTGTCTGGTCCCTTTGATATTGCAGAACTTTGTGGTCGAGTGTCCCATCTCTGTGAAATTGGGGTGCCAGTTGTGCCCAAAATGGGAAACGAAATTGAGATATTCCACCTTCTGGGCTCGTGAAACACTATTGCACAAGTTATTGCAGTTTCATGATGATTCTTCAATGCGTTCCACTAGTATTTAGGGGGTCCCAAATGCAGTATCTGCAAAATCAGTAGTTAGGCAAGGGAGTATCTACCATTTTTCTCAGTTTTGTATTTTTGTAGACACTGCAGTCTTCCATTTTATGGCAGAATTCCTCTCCTGATTTCTTTCTGTGGATGCTCCCGCGTATTCATATGGTTAGCTATTACATGAAAACTAACACACACACACACACACTGGATGTTGGAATTTGTCCCTCGGTAAATTTACTACTAAATTATTGTGGAAATGTTCGATCAGGTATTTCATATGATACAAAGTTCCTTGTGCATTCTCTTCAGAAAGTCAGCTGCATAAAACGACTTTTTGGTCGTAAGTAGCATACCTGTTCATTGCAAATTGAACCCATATATATAAATCTTTTTTTGTTTGTTTGCTTTCCCGCAATCGATGGCGTGAAATGCTTCCATCTCCCTCCTCAAAATTGGAAAAAATATCCGTTTGTAAGACAAAGTCTTGAAAATTTTATAGAAAGGAATATTTGGGTCAAATTGTAAATCCATTATGATGAACATGAAAAAGAAAGATGAGTGATTTCTCACTGCCCACTGGTCTGCTGGTGTTTATTACCAAATATTCATCTGTTTACTTCAGTGGTCGCGCTGTTCAAGATGATTTTTGTATCGTAGTAGAATTAACTAATCTTCCCAATGTTATTAATGGAATAAGTAAGACTTTTACCTTTTCAATTTGAAGATTTGACTCTGATGTGGTGGTTTGAAAATGTAAACTGTTTTCCTCGTGCTTGGTCTAGGAGGTAATTCATGTACAACGAGTATCTGTTATTTGGTAAAATATAGTGCTGTGGTTTACTCCAACGTTTAGCTAACTTCATTAAAACATGGGAATAATGGTATTTGTACCTTGATCATATGTTGTTACCCTAATATGGCTACTGTTATAACGGGAAGCATGCCGTTCTTATCCTCAGTTACTCTTGCACGGTGGGAGCAGTGCTTGTCAGTAGGATAGGAGAGATGGCCAGTGCTGGTATCGCTTCTCGGCCTTTTGGCTAAGATCAAAGTGTAGTATCTGTTCTTATCAGCTTAATATCTGATACGATCCCCATGTGGGGTCTACGATATTAAACTGATTTTTGTGTCTTGGCGAAGTGCTAGGGGCTTGCTCCACCTTTGCCGCGGATCGGCCCGGTATTGCAGTACCTCCGGGATCGGTCCACTCCCCTCGGGGAGAAATTTAACATCATCTAAAAACATTTCAGAGATAATCTCTCTTCTTCGTCCCCATAGTTATCCCAAAGTTACTCCGTAAATAAAATGAGTACAAGACCAATCTGCCCCTCCATTTTCCCCCTCTCAGGTAATTCGTAGATTCCAAAAAAATAACCACCTGTGAGGACGTGAGCAGATTTTGATTTGGATCTCCCAAGATATTGTGTTGTATACATAATTCATGTGGGTGTTGTACTGTATTAATGTCAGTACAAAATTATTACAAAAAATTACAACACGTATTTAATGCAAATATGTATTATACATTAATGGGTGTGAAAGATTTAGCTTACATTAATGAATATTTACACTATTTTTACAGTATTAACCCACAGCACTAATGATTTATGATAAGGCGTTTAACAGGGTCCACAGACCAGTATTATGAGAGATCTTGCGTCACTGTGTTCATCCTGTTAAGCATGTAAAGCTAATTAAAATGGTCCATGAACGAAGTAAAAGCAGAGTTTGTTGAAGGAGTCTTGTCAAATGAATTTGCCATAAGTAGTAGGGTGCCACAAGGGACATTTGTTTCACAGTACTTCATAAAGTGTTATAATAATGTACTGTTACATCCAAATATTGCCTACAGCAGTGATGACAACAATAACATGCAGGTTATTTTTAAGCTGGAGATCAGATACAGATGTAGATTTCAGTTACACTGCACAGTAGTAGAACTTCCAGTGACCTTCCAACCTTTTTTCAAGCAGCTTTCTTCCTATAGTGGCAACATCAGCCAGACCTCTCCCTCTAATGAAACCAAACTGCTGTTTACCAGTCTTTACAGTTTCATGTAATCTGTCATCATGTCTTCTTTGTAAAAAATTCAACAGATGTTCTGTCAGCTTGATTACCCCACTCTATAGTCTCCCTTTTGCTCAAACACATTTGCCATCTGACTTAATTCTTAATTATTTGCTAATACTTCCTCTTCCAGTCCCTGATTGCCCTTAACAATTCCAATATCCATGCTTCCTCCTCAACACCAAGTAACTCCAGTATTTCAGTTTGCACCTCTGATGGACCTTTTTTTTTTCCAGCTTTCTCCACCTCCCCCAGATATCTTTTGCCCCATTTTTAAAAGACAATAGATACGATCTATAGCAGTAAAGAAGGCTTGAAGTTAAAGAGGAAATGTTTTTTTATAAACTTTACACTCAGTAAGTGCACAACCAAAATGTTTCAAATGAGTGTATACAGGTAGTCACATCATTTTACCCATTGTGTTGTTTGCAAAGGTTAGCTTGAGTAAATTGTTGATTCCTTGGTAGCAAATAATCGATTACTTCATTACACCTTTCGATATAGTAATTGTGATCATATTTTCGAGTGTCCTCACTACTTAGGTTGAGCCAACTTTCTGATGGCACGGGCCCTTGCTCTTCAGCAGCCCGTAAAAACGTTGCCCTGTTGGGTTTTAGATAATAAGTACTAGGCGTACTGCTTAAATTCACCCATGATCCGTTGAGGAATGTTTCAAAAATTAATGTACTCAGCTCACCTGAACGATCTTGAAAAGACCCATAAAGATGTAAAAGGTCTTAATTTCAGAAAAAATGTAGGATAAAGTATATTAGTAAGATAGTTTTATAGGTTTGATCTAGTTCTTGAAAGAGGCATCTCACAGCGAAATACTGAACAGATCTGCGTGCAGATGAGCAGGCTAAGATTCTTGTTCGGAAATCTCGTGGTTTTTCTTATCAGTGATATGCTCTTTTTTTTTTTATTAAGGCAAGAGAATAATGTGTAATAAACTTTGACTTTTGTAACATTAACACCGCCTGTGTTGTTCTGGGAAGCATGTCATTCTTACCCTCAGTTACATTTGTACAGTGGGAGCAGTGCTTGTCAGTAGGATAGGAGAGATGGCCAGTGCTGGTATCGCTTCTCGGCCTTTTGGCTAAGATCAAAGTGTAGTATCTGTTCTTATCAGCTTAATATCTGATACGATCCCCATGTGGGGTCTACGATATTAAACTGATTTTTGTGTCTTGGCGAAGTGCTAGGGGCTTGCTCCACCTTTGCCGCGGATCGGCCCGGTATTGCAGTACCTCCGGGATCGGTCCACTCCCCTCGGGGAGAAATATAAAATCATCAACAAATGAAGATCTCTCTCTCTCTCTCTCTCTCTCTCTCTCTCTCTCTCTCTAATGTAAGTTCATTGAATACTGCTCATATTCTGTTATGCTTCTCAACTTACTTAGGTTATATTTCTGTATTGAACTTTCTTGAAGCTGATTGGTTTATGATGGTAAAGAATCCAGGGATTTTGGAGTACAGGGACCATTGCAGAGAAGAATCCTCTAAAGCATTATGCAACAGAAAACATGTCGACTTGTAGGGAGACTTTGTGCCTAATTTAGTAATAAACCCAAAATGAAGCAGGTGCATGCTGCAGTGAGCTTCCTTAATTGGTATATTATTCGTCTTGTCAGCCCCAGCTGTAGAGCAGTAATATTGAGTGGGTTCTCCAAAGCTATGCAACAGTAAACTTGTCAGCTTGCATGAGTATGTGTACCTATTTATTAGTGCAGTAGGTTCATGCTGCAATAGAGCTTTCATGATAGGTAATATGTGTCTTCAACTCCACCAGTAGTACAGTAATATTACTCCCTCACTGGTCTGAGCTGACAGTGGTTTATGATTCTGACCAGCCTACTCCACAGACTCAACTTTGGGCATACTATCCATTTGGGATACATGTAGAGAACATTTCTTTTATACTTTTTACTCTGACATTTTTCTTGTATATCTTACGAGGCAGTGTGCTTTATTTTATAGTTTACGTTCTCTCTTGTTGGGATGGGGAGCTGTTGATGCGATGCTGAATCGCCATTTGCATTGTTGTACTAAATGGCAAACGTGGAGATTGAATAAATAAGGTATGCCTATGACAGTGGCTCTAGCCTCTTTTTCTCCTGTTTCCAGTGTGTGATGTGAACGACTTAATAATTTGAACTTTTTTCACCGGTGGGCTGTTTGTCCAAGTAAGAGACGACTCCAGAGAACAGTTAAGCTGCCTTTGCTGTGTCCATCCTTTGCCATGTTTATCACAACGAAACAGACTGCATTTTCAGAAAACTCCCACATCATCAGCTCCTTCATATACTTCCACGAAAGGCTCATTAACAATGTGTAGACATCCATGTTGCATAAACACCGTGTTCCTCCCCATCTTACACAACTCGTTTTCGTGATACTGAGACCCTGTTATTCTAGCGTCTCTGCTTCCCATGTAGCCAAGACTTTTGAAGTTTCCCTCTCCCGTGTTCATCTCTTACATTTCACAGTAAATGCATAACCAAAAAAAAATCTTTTTATACACTTCACAGTAAGTCCATGGCCAAATAAATTCATTCTATACACTTCACAGTAAGTACATAACCAAAAAAATTCGAATGAGTGTGCTCAGGCAGTCATAGCTCCTTTATAAACAGTAATGGGTTCCTTGTGGAGTTTTCAAAGGTTAATTCAGTGTGAATAAATTGTTGATTTCTCAGTAACTTAATCCCAATAAGTAAACGGATTACTTCATTACACTTTTTGATATGCTAAGTATTAGTTATATTTTCAGATGTCTGGTGAAATCGTTCCATTTTCCCATGGGGCTTTAGATGTTAAGCACTAGACGCATTTGGTGAAGTCGTTCCATTGCCCCATGGGCTTTAGATATTAAGCACTAGACGCACAGCTTAATTCAGCCATGATCTGTTGAGAAATGCCCTTAAAATTAATGTACTGAGTCCAGTTGAACGATCTGGAAAAAGCCCACGAAGGTGTAATTCCAAAAACAAAAATTGTAGGTCAGTGCACATAATTAAGGCAGTATTATTGGCTCGATCTAGTCTGTGGAAGAGGTACCACACAGTGAAACACTTAATAGTAGATTTGATCGCATATGAATGTGGCCTAAGAAGAGTATGAAAATCTTGTGATTTTTGTTTGCCAGTTATCTGCTATTTGTATTAAGACAAGGGTTTAATATGTACTGAACATCGATCATTCTTACCCTCAGTTACAATTGGACGGTGGGAGCAGTGCTTGTCAGTAGGATAGGAGAGGAGAGATGGCCACGGGCCCACATACCTACATTGACTACAATGCATAAAATTATAAATTGAATAAATTATTGTAAGAGGATCAACCCTCTCAATATCATATAAAATCATTACAAAAATTAATTCTAAGCCAACCAACTAAGGTAAACTCAGCAATAATAAAGTAATGCAAAAATGAATAAAGTAATCATGTAAGCATGTGTATGGAAATAAAATTATATGAATGCCTATAATAAACATTCAAAGAAAAACTTGACTATAGTCAATTACTTCAATGTCAATAATCAGTGCAGTAGAAATATATATATATCAATAATTCCCATTAGTAAGCAAATAAATGCAAAAAAACATGATAATGCATCATAGTGCTAAACACAAACAAGACACGTGTATATATATATATATATATATATATATATATATATATATATATATATATATATATATATATATATATATATATATATATATATATATAAATATATATATATATATATATATATGAAATACTCAAAATAAATGCAGAAAAAAAATAAATGCAAAGTAAATAATATATCAAATGCCTATTACTCTCTGGACACCAATCATGATAACTTAGTAAAAATACACATATCATAAACACTGTAATTGTTATCAAAAGAAATCATAGATTGTAAATGAAAAAAAAAAATCAATCATCAAAATGTTCAAGTGCAAGTCAATGGAAAACATTATTACTATTTAGGAAGGATTCTGTCCATCATGTCTTTGATTATGGTAAGCTTATTCAATATTAATTTCCTGACAAGTATAGAGGAAATGAAAGCAAATAGTACCAAAAGAATGACATATATGAATGACATGATAGGAGAAATCTCGGTCTTATATGTATGAAAGAAAGTATGAACCTCTTCTAGCTTTGTAAATGTCTCCAATTCCAGTTCTGAAAGTTGAAATTCGTTAATAGCTTCAAACTGATGTACACTTTTAGTGAAATTCAAACTGTACGTCGTGAAGACTGTAGGTTTGTAATACAAATTATGTAGAATGACCAATTCACAAGCAGATGAAAATGAGTGCACATTCATGAAAACTATTTCTGTTTTGTTTGACTTACAGTCAATCTTAGCATTCAATCTGTTTGCTGAGAACACAAAAATTTCATCATCAATGATCTGAGCCTTGAAATTTTCTGTAAACGGTAGGTACTTACAATGGTTCTTACCATTCTTGTTGTTTACAAGATCATCTAGACAATGAAGAGCACTCAAGGAACATATGCATCATCATTAAGCAGGACACATTCCCTGAACTCATGTTCGGGAATTTCGGTCACTAGGAACGAATCATGCTGCAAGGCAAAGTGTCGAACTGTTCCTTCTAGTACAATGGACTTATTATCTACTACCATTGGGAATGGATAGACTGACATCAATGAGTTGATGTCTTGATTATTGAAAGGGATCACTAGGATTATTTGATTAGCTACTACTTTCACTGTGATCATGCCATAATAGTCCACTATATTTTCTACTAGTGGCTTCAAGTGGTTGTTCACAACACATTTCTGAATAATGGCTTCAATTTCACTAGGGGTTATCAGAAAAGGCGACAGCAGGTTTTTACCTGCCATCATGATCGCATTGAGTAATTCCTTGTATTCCAGAAGGAAATTACTTGCTTCTATGAGCAGTTGTTCCATCATTTCTGTTTGATGGATTCTAGCAATTTCTGATGAAATGTTATGGAGTGCACTATTCACAAATTCTTTCAGCATTGTGATCATTTTCTGATTTTGATTGACATTTCCTATTACTTTATTATAGACAGTGCCCTGCTCAGAAGCCCAATTTTCAAGTTGAGCCACTCTTTCCTTTAGCTTTTCAACATTACCATCTGTCGCCACTCCGAAAAGATTGTGTAAAGCGACGCCTATAAAGGGTATGAGTGATCGCTTTACTACTTTCCTTGGCATAACACTATCAATGTCTCTCTGCAACTTGGAGAGCATGTCGTACAAATTTCTATCTTGGACACTGTGTAATCCTGCCTGGATCTGATTGCTCAGCTGGACTAACTGCTCTCTCTGGTCGATAATGGACTCCGTCCGGATCTTAACAATGGCTAGGTCCTGTATCATCTTAACCTTGCCATGTTCCTTGATGATGGCTCCCTTCCTTAGTTGTACGAGTGAGTTCACAAATTGACTCACTGCCAACCACCAAACAATCCATTTGCTGAAATAATGTTATTAAAAAGTAAAAATCTTATCAACTACATTTGTTTACCATTGCACTTGCCATTACCTTCTTCTCAAATTATACCTTGGGGTCATTGAAGATTCTATTTTATCTGAATTTTCTATCTTATCTTTATTAGACAAATCTGTCAACTGGGTAGACGACCAAGGTTCTGAATGAACTACTTTAATGTGGTTCCAATGTACAATAGATTCTCTCAAGGTAATCTCATGCATTAACTTGAATTTATTCAACTTCAAAACTTCTAAAACTCTATATGGACCTTTGAATTTGGGAGAGACCTTTGTATTAGGTCCTTCAAGAATAGAATTTCGTACATAAACTTGTTGTCCTACCTTTAACGAGGGTATGGTGGACCTTTTATTGTAATACTTACTAGATTTTTTATGTAACTCCTTTAACCTAGTCCTGGTAACCTTAATGGTCTCAAACGTACGTCTTGTTTTCCAAGCAATATAGTCCTCATAGTTGTATGTACGTCTGGGTGGTGTGGCATCATCCAAAAGTGAATTTGGCATTCTCTTTTGGTAGCCATACAATAGGAAATGAGGAGTTTCTCCTATTGATTCATTTACTGTGTTGTTTAGAGTAAATTGTATGTCTTCGAGAGTCAAATCCCAATCTTCAGTGTTTGGTGTTACCAATGTTTTCAGAACATCCTTTATTTTGCAATTTGTTCTTTCTACTGCTCCATTTGAGCTTGGCTTATGTGCTGCTATTTGACATTTCTGTATCTCATAAAAGTCACACAGTTTCTTTAGAATGTCACTAGTAAATTCAGCAGCATTGTCTGAGAGCAAAACTTGAGGACATGAATGTCTGGTTATGATTCTAGACTTAAAGGCTTCTGCCACCGTCGATACTTCTCTGTTTCTGGTTGGCACAATTTCTACGTATCTGGTCAAATAGTCAATGAAAACTAAAATCTGTTCATTTCCTCTGATGGTGTTCGGAAATGGACCTAAAAAATCCATTGTGATTACTTGAAAAGGATTTAATTCTGAAGGATACATTTCCAGAGGAGCCTTGACGTTGACATTCCTTTTATGTACATTACATATGGTGCAGTTCTGAACAAATCGACTAGCATCTTCACTACATCGAGGCCAAAAATAGTTTCTAGTGATTGTTCTACATGTTTTCTTAATTCCAGGATGTCCTGATAACTTGTATGAATGGGTTAGTTCTAAGACGTCCTGTATCAGTGTATTAGGAATATACAAACGTGAACAAGCATTTGGTTCGTCTGAAGTTTTGTACAATAATCCATCTATCAATTGAAACTGAATTTTCCTCACCTTGCAAGAGGTTACCAATTACTTCCCTTATTCTAGAATCCCTTTGTTGTTCCTGACGAACTTTGTCTAAATCTAGGTCTGTGATTTGACAACTGAAGGCAAAATTATGAGTGGTAATTTGTTTCTCGTTCTATTCTTGTGATCTAGATAAGGCGTCAGCTAATGTGTTATATCTACCAGGTATGTATCTAAATTCTGGGGCAAATTCTAATACACTAACGAACCATCTATTGAACTTCATATTATTGGTAAAAGCCCTTTTCTTGAAAAGATCACAAATGGGTTTATGATCTGTAAGAACATTAATTTTATGTCCTAGCAAAATGTGCCTAAATTTCTGTAATCCCCAGACTAAGGCCAAACATTCTCTTTCTGTTGTACTGTAATTTCTTTCAGCTGCATTCAAAACTCTACTGGCATAGTATACAGTCCTCATCCTTGTTTTATCCTTTTTGCATCAAGACAGCACCTAGTCCGGTACTTGAAGCATCACAGGCTAAGTAGAATTCCTTCTCGAAGTCTGGATAAACTAGGATAGGATCTGTTATCAACATATCCTTTAGTGTTTTGAACACTGTTTCCTGTTCATCTTTCCACTCATAGTTAGCATCTTTCCTAGTTAACTCAGTTAATGGTTTTGCTATTGTAGCAAATCCCTTTATGAAAGGTCGATAATACCCTACCATACCTAGGAATCTTCCTAGTGCCTTCAAATTTCTTGGGGCTGGATAGTCCACAATAGCTTTAATCTTTCCTTCTTGCATTTTCAAACCATGTTCACTGATATGTCCTAGATATTCTAGAGATTTCTTCATGAACTGACATTTCTTAATTTTTACCTTTAATACTAATTCTATTGTCTTGAAATGACTCTCTACATCCTTACTAGCAATTATTACATCGGCAAGATAAACCGATACGTCTTCAACATCTCCTAAGATTTGCAGCATTAAACGTACAAACGTTAAAGGAGCCGAAGTAAGACCAAACGGCATTACCTCGAATTGCAAATGTTCTTTGTGAGTACTGAATGCCGTGAGATGCTTGGATTCTTCATCGAGAGGAACTTGCCAATATCCACTTAGTAAATCGAGGCTAGAAAAAACCTTGGCACCTCCTAATTGAGCTAACATGTCACTAATGACTGGCATTGGCATTCGATCAGGGACGGTGTGGGAATTCAATTTCCTGTAATCGATTACCATTCTCCAACTACCGTCTTTCTTTGGAACTAACAGTAAAGGTGAATTATAAGGTGACTTAGAAGGAATTACGACTCCATCTTCCTTCATCTCCTCAACCATCTCGTCTACGATGGGTCTTTGACTTATTGGGAGTTTGTAGTTAGGTACATAAAAGGGTCTAGCACCATCTTCTATGATTATTTTGTGCTGCAGGACATCTGTCCTTCCTAACTTATCTCCTGTTACTGCTACAACATTCCGATATTTCTCTAATATCTGTATTAACCTGTCCCTACAATGAGGAAAATCTGTATTATTTACTTCCCCTTCTAATTTAACTCTTGTGTCAGCTACAGAGACAAATGCTTTTTCACTTATGGTTAGTAAAGGGTTAGTAATCACAATTCCCTTACAGAATTCTATGCCGGCATGCAATTCTAGTCTCTTGTCAGAATAATTATACACATAAGTCGTGCAATGTCCACCATTAAGTCTTACTAGGGAATTGTCCATTTTCACAAAGTCTGGTAAGTCTTCATTAACTAATAATACATCTGTATCACCTAGGTTTTTATCGGTTACAATTCTAAGACAAACCTTTGTCAGACCTTGTGGATGCAGCATAACACTATCGTTTAATTTAAACTTTACAAGATTATCATCGGCAGTACTAACTAAGCAGATTTCTTCTGCATTCTGTACATCGGCAGTGTAACAGACATCAGTAGCATCTGAACTTTCATCTTGTGGTATCACAGAACCTATCTCTGTCATTTTCAGGTTGCCTAACAGCAACACCTCATTGAGATACTTCTCTTCCGTATCTTCTCCTATTATTAGGTGACTACAATCTATTAGCGTGTCAGGATCGTCAGGTTGGGAAAAGAACTAAGTTCTTCGGAGGTATCTACTTGTTGTGCACTTGAGTCATCAGGTTCATACCTGCTATCTGAGAATTCCTCCTGAGTGTCTTCTAGGCTTTGAAAAGCAGTTTGACTATCTTCTCCTATTTCTTCTATCATTGAATTTCTACACACTGTCCTACCCTGGTTAGCATTAAATTCCATTTCTATCTGTTGGGTGTCTACTTCTTCAGATGAGGTTGTCTCAGGTAAAGTGATCAAGTTTATCTGAAACTGTTCCTCTTCTTCAAGAAAGCAAACATTTCCTCTGTCAATTTCCTTGATAGTTATTCTTCCATTGCTACAATCTAGTGTAATTCCACATCTTTTCATAGCCTGGAAGGAAAATAGAGCTTGAGCTGGAAAATATTTCTCTTCCAACACCACAAACTCTTCCCTGAATTTCTTATTTAGAATTTTTATCTCTAAATTGACATTGCCTAGAGCCCTTATTTGCTTTCCAGCAATCCCCTTTATGGTCCTATAGGATTTTCTCATTTGGGAAAGCTCACAACCTATATGTTCTGTTAAAGTGCCTTTATCTATGATACTTACAGTACTGCCTGTATCCATCAATATGGAACTCAGTACACCTTTTAAGTGTACTTGTATGATAGGCAACTCTTCCTGACACGTATTAAAATTCTTTACAGAAAACACTATTTCATTACTTCGAGTAATGTCTATTGGGGATACATCCTTATTCAATGTCACTATTTCTTTCTGTAAGGATGGACCTTTCTGCTGTGCTCTCTGTGATTGTCACTGAGAATCCCCTTGATTTGGGTTACTGGGTGAGGTATTCTGATTATTAGGCTGAGTATTGTGGTTATTTTGAGACCCCTGAGAATTTCCCAGTCTGTTGTACCAACAGTTCTGGATCAAATGTCCTATCCTATTGCAATTCGAACACCATTTGTTTCTTCTACAATTCTGTGTTGTATGGTTGGAATAACCACAATTTCCACAATTTTGTCTCTGCCTATTTGACTGTGGTCTATTATTCCCTGAATTTTGGCCTTGACTAGCTCCCCTCTGTCCAGGAGTCCTGTTATTTCCACTGTTACTTCCATTGGTTCCAGTGGTATTCCCATTGTTACCTCTATTTGGCGGCCTACCTTGATTGTTTCTGTTTGATTGATTAAATCTCCTATTGTTGTTCCCACCGTTTCTATCAGACGAATTTCTGTTTCCCTGATGCCTAGACCTAGCTTGCCCTGATTGGTTTCTACTGGACTGGTTGCTATTATTTCTTGGGCTTCCACTAGCTACGGTTCCCGTAAAATCTGCACTACTACTTGATGAATTCTGTTTTACTTTCCTTTCTATGTACATCAAGGTTTGTACAATTCCATCATTTGGCTTCCTATCGTAGTACTTCTTTAAGGCTACTCTTTCTTCCTTACCCAAAGCATCGTAGATTGACCCTAATGACATATATCTAAGTACCTTGGATATACTAGCTAAATCTGTTTCATCATCATCAAAGTCATCCTTCCTTCCAATAATAATTCCTACATTTTTCATATCTGTCGTCACTCTATCTATAGCTTCTTCGACTCTAGTTGCTAACACTAAGTGATTACCATCATATTTCTGATGATGGAAAGTTCCTATGTTGTACCATGGTTCTTTCTGTGCTTCTGGTTGCCAAAACTGTAAGCACTGTTTCTTGAATTCGTTAAACAGAGTAATTTTCTAAAAAGTACTGAATGAAGAACTGTATGTGCATCACCATGTTCCATACTAACATACAAGAGTGCTTCATCTATTTTCTTTCTCTCATCTGTGATACCGGCAGCTGAAATTCTGCTTTCTGTGTCTGCCAACCATCGATTTACACTATATTCTTCTATTCTACTTTTATCTACATTACTTGGGTCTACAGTTCCACAAAATCTAGTGGCTTGGGTGATTACTGCGGCTTGAGCCATGATGTAGCGTCTAGGTACAGTCGAATTTGTTGGGTTAGTGGTTACAACGGAAGTGTTAGGCGCACTAGTTATCGGTAAACTAAGTGGGGGACCCTGACTATGAGAACGTCTGGATCTAGTATCACTAGGATTAATTTGTCTAGAAAGTCGTTCAGGTACAGGCCTTAGGTTATATTGAGTCTGGTCTCCGCCCCTTGTCTGTTGCAGTTGGGAAATTACTTCATCCAAGGATTCATTCATGTCAACTAATAAAATATTCAATGATTCCAAGAGTGAAAAATGACTGAAAAAAAAAAATTTGAGAAGCAGGTAACTTACTTCAGTTTCATGTTTGCTGAGTTCTTAGTGACTGTATTCCACTTGACAATAGAAATTCAATTTTTCCCAACTCATTCCTTCATAGGACTCTCTCACAATCTGAAAAAGTCTGATATTAGTTTGGACTTATAACAGTTGTTTTGGTTCCACTGCAAAATGCTGCGTCAAGTGTATAACAAAAAATTATTATGATAGAATAATTTAAACAGAATTATCTCTATCACCAAGTGAACGAAAATTTCTATTTCGTAAAAAAAAATAACTAAATATTAAAAAAAGAAATTATTTCCTTCTTACAACAATAAGGAAATATTCAGATAATTATTCTTCAAAAAAAATAATTTATTTGAATTATTTACGTTTGAGAAAAAAAAATTATTTGCGCACTGCAGGGAAAAATAATTATGTTAAATTTTCACGCACACAAAAAAATTAATTATTCACAAAAAAAAAATTTTTTCTTGATAATTCCCCGATACTAGGAATGAATGATTACTGTTCAAATAGCTTCGTGTCGTCTTGCACTTGAAGATAGCGCTGAACGCACATGAGCGCAAATGTCGTCGGCATCCAGCGATAATCGGCACAGCTCGGCCGACTTCCAGTCCGTTACTCGCTGAATTTGTTGAAGAAAATTTGGAATTCCTTCCAAATTGTTGTTAGCGACAGTGGAAAATACCAGTGTCTTTTCTCCTGTTCATTGAAGACGCAACTTCCTCTCGGGAGGGTGGTTATCAGCGAAGGTCGTTGACTCCCACAACTGTATCGCCGTTCCGATTTCTTCACTATCATTTGTCGCCGTCGTTCGTCGCCGCTCTGGTACCGCTAATTTCCGCTAAGTCGCCTTTTTAGCGACCAAAAATTGTGGGAATTTCGTGTATTTAAGTCCGTATCGATAGAAAAGTTCACTGAACTGACGTAGATATTAGCGACTTTCATACGTCCGCCAGCACTGTTTGTTTTCGTCCGCTTCACTTGCTGCTATCGGCGATGAGTGGCCGCGAGTTGCCGATAATCTCGTAAATTTCGTTATACTTCTTATAAAAATCACCGCTGTTCTATGCTGTGATTATTACTGTTGTTCTTATTATTGTAATAGTTAATTATTAAACTGAATTTCTTGTTGATCTTATTGTTGCGAACGTTCGGAAACTTCAAACTGGGCAGGGGTTTACCGTTGTCAATTTTCACTCCGTGAAATATTTCTTTCTGCTTCGTCCCTTCTGCTCCCTTTTATTACTGTGTTTATGTTTCTAGTTGCTGAAGACCGTCTTGAAATTGTTTGCGCTTTTAATTTGAGAGTTAGTTATTAGCGCAATCACTCTCCACTCTCTGTAAATTTCTCTAGGGCCGTGAACATTTATTGTTTTTCAAATGTGCGCTGGGCGAAATCCTCCGAGACCGCTGCCACCACTTTTATGTTATGTTATGGGTTCCCAAATATGAATGACTCCGTTTCTGTCTGTTGATGTTTCACTTGGTAAGACCTGGGTATTGATGTTCTGCGATAGCCGATACCTTTGGTAACTCGTAGAAACGCAGTAAACTTGGTAATTATTCTTCTTACACTGTCTATCTTATTTCAGGAGGGGGTAAGGGATTCGCTGGGCACTTTCTTAGTTTTTATTCTTATAACACTATAATAGTTCACATGGCCAGCCACACTGGACTTAGAAATTTTTCTTGGTTTCAGAGAGGAGAGCGACACAGATCTTACCCAGAAGGGGTTCAAGTTAACTCTGTCTAAAAATTGATCAGAATGAGCTCTGGACCTATATGGAAGAAAACTCCTCCTCTTTGAGGAAGCCTACTTTAATCTTAATGGTTCAATTTCAACTCCCACTTTGGCAAAGGACAAATCAGGTCAATTTTGCTGACCTTTCATTTAATAATCACGCCTTTAGCTCCTCCTTACTTTCCCATATCTCAATATTGGTTGTTTAGTCTACAACTCGAAACTCCAGTTTACTTGGTCTCACAGCTCATCATTTCAAGTTTATCAACACCTCTCTCTCTCTCTCTCTCTCTCTCTCTCTCTCTCTCTCTCTCTCTCTCTCTCTCTCTCTCTCTCTCTCTTTCATGAATAACCATGATCAGTGAATTTCATACATTATTCACTGTAGTAATACTTTCAAATTCATTGCATAACAGTATCGCTTCTCGGCCTTTTGGCTAAGATCAAAGTGTAGTATCTGTTCTTATCAGCTTAATATCTGATACGATCCCCATGTGGGGTCTACGATATTAAACTGATTTTTGTGTCTTGGCGAAGTGCTAGGGGCTTGCTCCACCTTTGCCGTGGATCTGCCTGGTATTGCAGTGCCTCCGGGATCGGTCCACTCCCCCAGGGGAGAAATATAAAATCATATAACAAATAAGATTTCTCTCTCTCTCTCTCTCTCTCTCTCTCTCTCTCTCTCTCTCTCTCTCTCTCTCTCTCTCTCTCTCATATGTTTAAGCATATTGAAAACTATATTCTATTTTGCTTCTAACTTTGTCGTAGGCTGTGTTCTTTTGTCTTAGGTTATATTCCTTGGGATTGACATTTTTTGAAATGTCGTTTTTTGTGGTGACATACAATCTAGGAATATTGGAGGATGGAGCATTGTACTGAGGGTTTTCAAAAGCATTATAGAAAAGTAAACACGTCGAATTGACTGAGATCGTGTGACTAACATATTAATAAACAGACGCATATCGGGGCATACCATCCATTTGGGTACTTGTAGAGAGAGAATGATTCGTTTTATGCTTTTGACTCCAACTTATTTTTCATGTGAGAAAATGATGTTTTTACCTTATGTGTATGTCCTTGTCAGAATTCTTTTTACTGTGTGCCCTTGTCCAGATGGTGTGAATCGCCGTTATAAATAATTTTTACTATATCCGGCTGATATTCTCTTGTATGGTATTGTGTTTGTTTTCTGTTTTTGCCTTATGTCATCTACAGTAAGCAGAGATGAAAGCACTAGGCTGTATGGGAACAAGTTTGTGTAAACTAAATGTTTCGGCTGTACATGATGGCCACGTGTGCGTTAGCCTAGCTGTTGAGGTATGAGTGTGGTTTTCTTCTTCTTGTGAAGAAAATAAGGAATGATCTCTTGAGGGGATGAATAATTTTGTGAAGTAGTGGAAGATGCAAGAGGCCGATAGATTACATGGACAGTTCGTTAGGGGCGGCCATAAGCCTATTCGGTCTTTTCCTTTTTCCTCCATTGTCTGATAAGGTAAATCCTTGCTCGCTCTTCTGCTCAGCCTTCTTATGCTCCCTATGTGGTTCAGGAGAAAAATAAAATGTAATCGAGAAATATATTTTTATTGGTTGGAAGCAACGGGCCGCCAGCCATGTCCCACACGCCTGTATACGGGGAGTCACCTCCGCAGGTACCCACACAGAGTCAATTGGGACCATGAATGTTACACCTTGCCAATCCATGGCTCCCACACCCATCTGCTACGCTGAGCAGTACCAGATAGTCGAACCTATGGGGCCGTACCAAGTGGCCCAGCCCATGGGAGGCACTGCGTGTAGCGTGTCTTCTCAAACACAATAGCACTCCCAGTGCTTGTAGAAAGAGGCATCACTCAATTAAGGAGCTCAGGGAAACGTGGTAGCAAGGCCAAGGTGGCGTGTAGCGTGTCGTCATACAGGGTAGCACTCCCAGTGCTAAGGTAGAGGGAGAAAAATTCTCTTGGCACTTAATCATGTGGCTCAGGGAAAACTTGGTGGCTTTTTGGTGCACATAGCGTGTCTACGAAACAGGGTAGCACTGTGAGTGCGAAGGTAGAAAGAGGCAGCACATGGCACTCAATCTTGGAGGGTGGCTCATGTGAGCGGTTGGCACTCAAAGGTGCATAAGTAGGTAGGCTCTCAAAACAAGGTTGTCTTGGAAGGACAGAGGTGGCACTTCCCCAAAGTGCAGAGTAGGGGCACACGAAGGTGCGTAAGGTGTTTCCTTAGAAACATAATATTGTCCCACAACACTTAAAATGGCACTCTTAAGGTGCTTAATAGAGGGTGTTAGAACACTACAGGTTCCGTAGAATGTAAGGTGCTGCAAAGGGCATACTGTTTAAACATTTATTTATAATCCTAAGGCATAAACAGTGATCTCACGCACGAGACACCAACTCACTACAACTCGAGTTAATTCAGCATGGACTGCTTGTATCCAGCATTAATGGTGCAAAAGAATTGTTTAGGCAAGTACAAACTCACTTTGGCTAGTCACAATAGGTTTGTGCACAATCATCCACTTGTAATTGTGTAAAATAGTAGTTTGTATATATATATTTTTAATATATTTTTCAGTATATATCAATATACCACCCAAAGGTTAAAATAACACTGTTCTCGTAAGTAAAAGGTAAAGGTTTTAGCTGGAAGCAAAGTAAGATACCAACAAATCCAGCATCCCTGCTGTTGGGGAAGATCGCAGTCTCTCTTGCTCTCTCACATAGTGATCGACCTTTTACAGTTTCTCTCGCAAGAGGGAAGGTGTCAGTTTTGGTTTCGGTATGTAGCCTGCCCTCTGGACTGCCCAAGCTGCCCTTTGTCTGTTGGTCTGCTCTGCAGACAGAGAACTTGGTGTGTCTTAGGGCCAAGGGTCTGTGCCACTCCCCACCTCACTCAACCATCTTCCAGCTCGAATTCTGTGTTTGTAGGGTGGAGACCTAACACTCATTAGTGCAAGGGGCTAGAGACCTTACACTCATTAGTGAAAGGGGGGAGGGTGGAGACCTAATACTCATTAGTGCAAGGGGCTAGAGACCTTACACTCATAGGTGAAAGGGGGTAGGGTGGAGACCTAACACTCATTAGTGCAAGGGCCTATAGACCTTACACTCATTGGTGCAAGGGGGTAGGGTGGAGACCTTACACTCATTAGTGACTGATCAACCATGACAAGTTCAGTTATTGTGTGGGTGTCCTGCTTATCCTGTCCCTCTCAGTCAACTGCCTTCCTGAAAATTTAAACATTTTACGTATTTCTTTGGAAATTAGTGGAGGAAGTTTATATATGCCTTGACTGATATTCATATTCTTCCAAAGACTTTATTTTTGTAAAACAGACTCCATGACATTTCTTCCAGTGAATTATTAGATTAAACTATCATTTTCGCCCATGCCCAGGTGCCTATGTGTTTTTCAGCAACATGATACACATATTTGTGTAAAATATGAGTGAGGTCTGGGTCTTCCAAATACTCTGGTACCCACAAAAACCTAGCTGAAAGTCCTACAGTATCCTGCACTATTCTCCCAGGGATTGTGTGAGGCAGTGCTTAAGGTTCTTTGCAGCGTCCCTTTGGCCCCTAGCTGCAACCCCTTTCATTCCTTTTACTGTACCTCTGTTCATATTTTCTTTCTTCCGTCTTACTTTCCACCCTCTCCTAAAAATTGTTTCATAGTGCAACTGCGAGGTTTTCTTCATGTTACACCTTTCAAGTCATCTTATGCTGAATGACCTCATAGGTCCCAGCACTTGGCCTTTTGGTCAGAATTCTGTATTCCATTCCATTCCAGGGATTGTGTGAAGTACATGTTCAAGTCATCTCTCTCTCTCCTTTATTATCTCACGAGTTTAGGAAACGTTCCATAATTTGCTCAGTTAACTTTTGTCACAGTTCCCCCTCGACCCGACTCTCAATATCCTCCTTAAATTTTTTTTTCCAAATCAAATCAACAAAAGCCGTCAGAAGGGAACTGTTATATTCAAAAAACTATTGCGGCGCTGAATAATCGTGATGGGTTCCGACACTTGGTCTTCAAGACCTAAATTTCATAATCAATCAGTCAATCACAAACTATTGCACAGTATGTCTCAACAAAAATATCTTAATCTGTGTAACTTCTTCCTTGTTTAGAAACCAGTTTGTTCATCTATAAGCTCGCTATCAATTTTTTTTAACAGCCTATCTAGAATAAGCATACAGAATATTGTCATCGCAGCTATAGTCAGTGTGATGCCCTTGTAGTGACCATATTTCTCTGCAATGGGTGTTTGGGGTTCATTTTGCTTTTTGTGAATTCTGTTCAGTAACATAAATGTAATATTTCAAAATCATCATAGTATACTGGGTACGTTTGTGTTATATAATATACAGTTGTAGGTGTTAAGTTTTGCAATGTATTTCGCACTGCATTAGATTTCTTTGTTGGTTGATGGACTGGCCCTGAACTACAGATATTATTGCTTTTGAATTTTATATGCTCAGTTTACTATCTGGAGAGTTGCCTTATAGGTTTCTCTTGTTTGGAATAGTGTGTAACATATATATATATATATATATATATATATATATATATATATATATATATGTGTGTGTGTGTGTGTGTGTGTGTGTGTGTGTGTGTGTGTTAAATGGCCCTTCCCAGGTCAAAAGGGCCATCTTTTATTGCTGCATCTGTTTTAAGAAGAACAGAATCAAACGTCTTACTTTTCCCAAGACGTCTCTGGTAGCGGTGGCCCCCTGGGTCAGCAAATTCCTTCTCCTTTGTCGTCGTCTCTCACCACGGCTTTGTAGTGACAAGCATATCCAAAAAAGCGAGAAGAATTTGAGAAGTTAAGAGGGCATTGTGCTGGCCTGGCAGTGGCACTTCTGCTGCAAATGCATATATATATACACACACACACACACACCTGAAATGGAGAAAGTAACTGTCATGCACTTGGAGTATTTAGATACAAAAAGCGGGAGAGTAGACACACCAAAGTTAGGGACAACTGTGAGGATGAAGAAGAGAGATGAGTGAGAGATTTGTCTCTTAATTTTTGTTAGATGATGTTTAATTTCTCCCCTTGGGGAGTGGACCGATCCCGGAGGTACTGCAATACCGGGCCGATCCGCGGCAAAGGTGGAGCAAGCCCCTAGCACTTCGCCAAGACACAAAAATCAGTTTAATATCGTAGACCCCACATGGGGATCGTATCAGATATTAAGCTGATAAGAACAGATACTACACTTTGATCTTAGCCAAAAGGCCGAGAAGCGATACCTACATCGGCCATCTCTCCAAACCTGCACGCAGGTACTGCTACAACCGCGTGCTCCAAAGTGAGAGCAATAAAGGCATGCAGTATAGTAACAGGAGACATTTTGTTGAAGTATAGTATTAAGACTATTTATTGGCTTGACTACTTGCAGTAAACAACAAGACACAAACACAACAGAGACAGTTCCACAGCAGGTTTGGACAACATCCAATCAAGATATACATATACTGTAATACCCAACACAAGATGATCAGCGTGCTCTAAACTACTGGAAAATACCTTTAGTGTCTCGATCAACTTATAATCCTGTTGTGTGTGATCCTACTAAATTCATGCAATACTGTATTATTCTTATTTTCGCGTTTATGCCTCTCCCTGCACTGTAACGGCATCACAATTTTACTACTGCCATCACCACCGTTGTCATCTTTATTTAACCGTTAACTGATTAAAATCACCACCAAGTTATTTCTAATGCCATAGCTTCGTCACTTTGTGGCTTACAGTGAATGCTATTCAGCTGTTCAGTAACGTATGCTAAAACTATCACTATCATCATTCAAATGAATAGCATCTATAATTATGTATTTGTTTTCCTTACATTGTGTTGAATGTGCTTTCTCTTATTTATATGGAGTATGTAAAGTGGAGTACAGTATACCACCTCTAACTAAAAATGTGGAGATCAAATAACGTAAATCTACAAAAGTAGCTTCGTTTTTTATGTGCGTGCATATCCAGTTTACAGGTACAGCAGAGAGATAAAATGCTATCTCTTATTAGTCATATTAGTACAAAGAGGAAAAACTAGACAATGGTCACTGCTATATTCACATCTTAAATTGTTGAACAGTGGATGAACCCCATGTGCAGAAATGTAGACATTTGCTACTTCAGACACCTACGCAGATGGCGTATCTGGTAAGCATCGAGCAAATCCCCCCACCCCCAAAACCCCCAAGTAGTCAATCAACTGAAACTAAAAACAGAACATTATTAATTAACAAATACAAAACAATAAGTCTGAGTCAAAAGCATGAAACGAATCATCTTCTCTACACGTATCCCAAATGGATGGTATGCCTCGAGAAGCATATGTTTATTAATAATATCATATTTTCATAATAAAATCACAACCTTAGTCAATTCGACATGCATACTGTTGCATAATGCTTTCGAAGGCCCTCAGTACAATGCGCTACGTCCTCCAACACTCTTAGATTCTATGTTATCTTAAAAACCAATGTTTCAAGAAACGTCAGTACAAAGGAATACAACCTAAGACAAAGTTAGAAGGCAAATAGAATATAGTGTTCAATATTCGTAAATATAAGAGAGAAATCATATTTTTTTAGATGATGTTTAATTTCTCCCCTGGGGGAGTGGACCGATCCCGGAGGTACTGCAATACCGGGCCGATCCGCGGCAAAGGTGGAGCAAGCCCCTAGCACTTCGCCAAGACACAAAAATCAGTTTAATATCGTAGACCCCACATGGGGATCGTATCAGATATTAAGCTGATAAGAACAGATACTACACTTTGATCTTAGCCAAAAGGCCGAGAAGCGATACCTGCATCGGCCATCTCTCCAAACCTGCACGCAGGTACTGCTACAACCGCGTGCTCCAAAGTGAGAGCAATAAAGGCATGCAGTATAGTAACAGGAGACATTTTGTTGAAGTATAGTATTAAGACTATTTATTGGCTTGACTACTTGCAGTAAACAACAAGACACAAACACAACAGAGACAGTTCCACAGCAGGTTTGGACAACATCCAATCAAGATATACATATACTGTAATACCCAACACAAGATGATCAGCGTGCTCTAAACTACTGGAAAATACCTTTAGTGTCTCGATCAACTTACAATCCTGTTGTGTGTGATCCTACTAAATTCATGCAATACTGTATTATTCTTATTTTAGTTCGCGTTTATGCCTCTCCCTGCACTGTAACTGCATCACAATTTTACTACTGCCATCACCAGCGTTGTCATCTTTATTTAACCGTTAACTGATTAAAATCACCACCAAGTTATTTCTAATGCCATAGCTTCGTCACTGTGTGGCTTACAGTGAATGCTATTCAGCTGTTCAGTAACGTATGCTAAAACTATCACTATCATCATTCAAATGAATAGCATCTATAATTATGTATTTGTTTTCCTTACATTGTGTTGAATGTGCTTTCTCTTATTTATATGAAGTATGTAAAGTGGAGTACAGTATACCACTTCTAACTAAAAATGTGGAGATCAAATAACGTAAATCTACAAAAGTAGCTTCGTTTTTTATGTGCATATCCAGTTTACAGGTACAGCAGAGATAAAATGCTATCTCTTATTAGTCATATTAGTACAAAGGCGAAAAACTAGACAATGGTCACTGCTATATTCACATCTTAAATTGTTGAACAGTGGATGAACCCCATGTGCAGAAATGTAGACATTTGCTACTTCAGACACCTACGCAGATGGCGTATCTGGTAAGCATCGAGCAAATCCCCCACCCCAAAAACCCCAAGTAGTCAATCAACTGAAACTAAAAACAGAACATTATTAATTAACAAATACAAAACAATAAGTCTGAGTCAAACGCATGAAACGAATCACCTTCTCTACACGTATCCCAAATGGATGGTATGCCTCGAGAAGCATATGTTTATTAATAATATCATATTTTCATAATAAAATCACAACCTTAGTCAATTCGACATGCATACTGTTGCATAATGCTTTCGAAGGCCCTCAGTACAATGCGCTACGTCCTCCAACACTCTTAGATTCTATGTTATCTTAAAAACCAATGCTTCAAGAAACGTCAGTACAAAGGAATACAACCTAAGACAAAGTTAGAAGCCAAATAGAATATAGTGTTCAATATTCGTAAATATAAGAGAGAAATCATATTTTTTTTAGATGTTTAATTTCTCCCCTGGGAGTGGACCGATCCCGGAGGTACTGCAATACCGGGCCGATCCGCGGCAAAGGTGGAGCAAGCCCCTAGCACTTCGCCAAGACACAAAAATCAGTTTAATATCGTAGACCCCACATGGGGATCGTATCAGATATTAAGCTGATAAGAACAGATACTACACTTTGATCTTAGCCAAAAGGCCGAGAAGCGATACCGGATTTGACAATCTTTGGAGACCAAAAGACTTGTACTGCCGTTCACGTATGACAGTTGCTCAGAACCAGAAGGGCTTTTCGCATGTTCAGACGAAAATTTTTTATAGATGTATATCAGTTTATGACTACTGTTGCCATAAAACAAAGACCAGTGTTTAGCACACCTATTAAATTACTTAATTACTGTTTAAGGTTTGTGTGTTTCCTGTAGATACTGGTTTATTCTCAGTATATTCTAAGACCACGATGCCCTTCTTCCATGAAACTGTTGAAGATCGTCTCGTGAGTGAATGAATTTTGGTTTTTCAATGACTTCAAAGTTGTCTCGTCGTTATATAATTAGTTTTACTTCATTCTTCCGACATTGGAGATTGCAGTGGAATTGACAGTGTGCTGTTAAGTATGTAATGTATTTACCCTATTATGAATGAACTTCTCGAGACAACGTTCGCAAACACTGAATATGGACGCCATCTGTTGGCAGTTGAGTAAACCAACTGTCTGAGGATGTTCTTATACATTAAACTCAGAAACAAAGCTTATGGTTAAGTATATAATGGTGAGCGAATTGCAGGTGTAAAAGCGATTCAAATAACATTTTAGTTGAAATTAAAGTAAGCATTTTCCCCTCCGAATAATTCCTTTGCTATTTGACGGTCGATCATCAGAGGCCTGTTAGCTCAGTTGGTTAGAGCGCCGTGCTAATAACGCGGATGTCGAGGGTTCGATCCCCTTACGGGCCAGTGGTACACATTTTTTTTTTTTTTACTCAACTTCACTAAACAAGTAAAAAAATGTGCCGAAGTTTCTTCGGCGCAATCGAGTTTTCTGTACAGCTTATAATCAAGTCGCCGAAAACGGATCTATCTTTCTGTGGTCTTGGTACAATGCTGTGTGAGCCGCTGCCCATGAAACTTTAATAACCACGGCCCGCTGGTGGCTTGGCCTATATCGTTGCAAGACTCACAGTTGTTGCTAACTTTAACCTTAAATAAAATTAATAAAAACTACTGAGGCTAGAGGGCTGCAATTTGGTATGTTTGACGAGTGGAGGGTGGATGATCAACATACCAATTTGCAGCCCTCTAGCCTCTGCAGTTTTTAAGATCTGAGGTCGGACAGAAAAAGTGCGGACGGACGGACAAAGCCGGCACAACAGCTTTCTTTTCAGAAAACTGGAACTCATTAGCAAGAACTGTATGCGATCAAAAGAAATGCATGTTTCTTTTTTACAAGCCAGATGCGTTCACAATTCTTTGAATAGCTTCTGATTCGTCTTAGTTCAAGGTGGCCTTATGTCATCTTGGACTCATTCTCTAACTTCTTATTCATCTTAACTTGCTGGGAGGTATATTTAAGTATACTTAGTTTTACCCGACCACTGAGCTGATTAACAGTATATCGAGAGGATGATGCCTTGTGATTTGCTATTATCCTTTTTTAATCTTCCATGTTAAAAGAAAAGAACTGTTTTGACACAATTGATTTTCAATCAGTAAATTGATAGTTTTGTTTTCAAACTTCTCACGTTTACACCGTTTCATAGCACCCACGGCATAGTCATTTTTGATAATGAGCCCTATCTCAGAATCGTACCTTGCACCTTTCATGGTGTAAGAATGTTATGCCCTTACAATTGTTGCAGTTGAGCATCGCCTTAATCTTCCTGCTAATATTGTGTGTGTGCTATTGTTTATATATATATATAAGATATATATATATATATATATATATATATATATATAAATATATGCACACACACACACACACATTCTATATATATATCATTATATATATATAATAATATATATATGTATGTATATATATATATATATATGTATATATATATATAGTATATATATATATATATATATATATATATATATTATATATTAATATATGTGTGTGTGTGTGTGTGTGTGTGTGTGTGTTTTCATGTATGGTTGATATATATATACATATATGATATATATGTATATAAAATTGTAAATATATGTAAATTTTTTTGCTTTTCAGGAAATGTTCCAGGAACTATTCCTACACGTAATGGGAAAATTTGATTGTGTGAAATAATAAATTAATGAATATGGATGTATATATATATATATATATATATATATATATATATATATTTTATATATATATATATATATATATATATATATATATATATATATATATGTATTTATTTATTTCTCAAATCAAACCTTTCCCATAACATGAAGAACCATAGCTCCAGAACGTTCCTAGAAAGCTAAAATATTAAAGGAAGAAATACTTTTTCCTTTTTTAAGGAAAATCGAGATCCTCTCTCTCTCTCTCTCTCTCTCTCTCTCTCTCTCTCTCTCTCTCTCTCTCTCTCTCTCTCTCTCTCGTGAATGTGAGGCCATATGTAGCATAACTTTCATTTGTTACATTTTTTTCATATATATATTTTATATATATATATATATATATATATATATATATATATATATATATATATATATATATATATATACATAAGTATGTATATGCATACACACACACATATATATATATATATATATATAATATATATATATATATATATATATATATATATATATGTATATGTATATATATGTATGTATATATACACATATATACATATATAATATATATATATTACTTTTATATTTTTATTTAAAATGTTTTTAAACATTTTTTACCTTTTCATTTTCATTTTTATTTTAATTACTATTTATTTATTTTCATCTATTTAAATTGTCTTGTGTTTTGTTGATTTTTGTTTTCTTTGTTTTATTACACACACACACACACATATATATATATATATATATATATATATATATATATATATACACATATATACACACAGTAATGAAAAGTTCTTGGCACTGAACCTCTGCCTATCATTTTCCTCCGGTATTTGCTTACATACTGAAGCCACGTGTCTCTACTGTATATATACACATACACACACACGTGTATGTATGTATAAAAAAGCTTTTTACTGGTGTACTTAATCCCCAGTCTTTTGGGCTAATCACGAACGCACCTTATAAGCCACAACAACCCTGTTGTCACGGCAGCTTGGATGTGTGATATGAAAATGAAAGACTTCCCTCTCGCGTGTGATATGAACCCCCCACCCCACCCCACTTTCCATTATTCCCTCCTCGTGTACTTGACCCTACTTAGCGTCATCTGCATTTGGATGAGTAGGGGACAGTGACCTTTCTTCCATTAGCAGAATTTTATATGTTTATCATTTATTTATTTATTTTGGTTATAGTTTTCTTTTTTGTTTTTTCTTTTTAATCAAATTTATATGTAGTGCTGTTTAGCAGAATTTTATTTTTAATTTTGTTTAACATCACATTTAGTATTCGGCGTCAGTGACCCTGGTAGTTGTGACGCCAGATAATCCACAATTAATCAGTTAATCTTCCTTCATGGATTTTAAATTGTTGGTTGCATCAACTTGGGAAGGATTTCGTCCGGAGGTCGTGTCATGTCATTTTTCAAAGATACCCACGCAAGGGGGCATTGCCATCAGTGCACCTCACGTGGTGCACTGTAGGCATTACTTAAGGTTCCTTGCAGCGTCCCTTCCTTAGGTCCCTAGCTGCTGTAACCCCTTTCATTACTTTTTTACTGTACCTCCGTTCCTATGCTCTTCCATCTTACTTTCCACCCTCTTTTAACCACTGCTTCATAGTACAACTGCTTTGAGGTTTCCCTCCTGTTACACCTTTCAAACCGTCTTTGCTCTCAATTTCCCTTTCAGCTCTTGGCCTAAATTCTATCTTCTATTATTATAATCTATATTATGTTGATTGCATACTTCTATAAGGGATGCCCCGTTCTTCTTAGTATACGGACAAGACCTCTTTCTGCCGTACAGTGTCATCAGTCATCATGGACCCGTACCCTAAGGTCCTTTTGAGTATAAGTATGTTTAAGGACTTTGCCCACTCCCTGTGACTCTATAGTGTCGAACACTATCGGGTGCACTTATGTAACCTAGTCAGACGAGTTTTTGAAGTCACTCAAAAATTAGTGAAAACAAAAATTCCTTACTGTTGAATCGGCTTCGGAACCACAACAATTGCACTGCTGTGCTCGCGTGAAAGTTGCTGAGGACCAAAAGGGCATATCGCTTGTTTAGACGAAATGTTTTATAAAGATTTATATCAGTTGTTTATTTGTCATTAAACAAAATCCAGCGTTTTATCTCGGTCTCTCTCTAGACCACGATGCCCTTCCATGAAAGCAGTTACGATTGTCCCGTGACTTAATTGAATCTTGATTTTTAATCACATCACAGTGATGCTGGTCTCTTCGTTAACTTGATTTGTACGACTTCATTCTTCCGACATTGAAGATTGCAGTGGAATGGAAAGTGTGCTGTATAAGTATTTAATCTATTTGCCTTATTATGAATGGACTTTATGGGACAACCCTCGCCATTCACAAATCCTTAATATGGACACTATCTTTTGGTAGTGAAGGAAACCTACCATATGGCGATGTTTTTAAATTAAACTTAGAAACAAAGTTTATGATTGAATATTCAGTCTAGAACGATTTCCAGGTGTAAAAGCGGTTTTGTATAAATATCGATAAGGAAATTTTCTATGGAATAATTATTTTTCCTATTTGACGTGTGTTCTACGGAGGCCCGTTAGCTCAGTTGGTTAGAGCGCCGTGCCATTAACAACCTAACTTAACCTTCTCCTAAGAATTGTTTCGTAGTGCAACTTCGTAGTTTTTCTCCTACTATACCTTTCAAACCTTTTTACAATCAGTTTCCCTTAAAACGCTGAACGAGCTCATAGGTCCCAGCGCTTGGCCTTTGGCCTGAATTTTATGTTGCATTCGAATGGAAGGAGGAATTTCTTTAGTAGTGACATTAAGAGCATCAAACGGAAATTTAGGTTCATTTCAATGAGTACAGCCAGTCGCCTGCCCATTGAAGAGAGTGAGGTGATGCAGTGAGAATATAACACTGGCACTATAACAACATTAGAGAGCCTCTCACACCTGTTGTAAAATGTACACATCATTTCATTCAGCCACTGCCGGCCTTTTCACTTCTATGTCTCTGCTGAACCTTTTAGTTTTCTGTAAAAGAAAACTACTGAGATGGATGTTTGTCTGTCCGTCTGCACGTTTTCTGTCCGCCCTCAGATCTTAAAAATTACTGTGGCTAGAGGGCTGCAAATTGGTATGTTTATCATCCACCTTCCAGTCATCAAACATAACAAATTGCAGCCCTCTAGCCTCAGTATTTTTATTTTATTTAAGGTTAAAGTTAGCATCTGGTACTGCTATAGGTGCCAGCAGTACAGGTCACCAGCGGGCCGTGGCTGAAAGTTTCATGGGCCGTGGCTGAGAGTTTCATTGGGCCTTGGTTGAGAGTTTCATACAGCATTATACGTTGTACAGAAAACTCGCGTCAGGTTTATTGATTGTGGAAACCGATTGTAGAATGGGCGCATTTCCCGTGAAATTTTGTATCGACAGTTAATAACTGCAGTTTGATGGTCGATATTACCGTAGTTCCTGTCATTTTCTTATATTATTTATTTCCTTGTGTATTTATTTATTTCATACATAAGGACTCCCCAGGCACAGAAGGATGTCAGGAGACGGAATGGAGTACCACAGTTACTGTGATTTTCTTTTATTTATTTATTTATTGGTGTATTATTTTTTTGCTTAAGCACCTCCCTCCCCCCCCATTGCACAGGAGAATGTCAGGAGACAGAATGGTGATGACTTAAAGGACCGTAACTTTCGCGTTGAACGCTCTGCCGCATACGGAATTCTTGTGCACCCCTGGTACTGTGTCTACATTAAAGCAGAAGTTATGATACAGCCATCAGGCAGGACCTGGTCTGGTCTAGAACAGTACCAGGTATTTCAGTTGGGAACTTCCGTTCACGAATGAGAGGACAGAACAATTTCAGATTCATTATTCGAGTTCTGCCATGACCCCTTTTTTTTTTTTTTTTTTTTTTTTTTTTTTTTTTTTTTTTTTTTTTTTCTAGAAAGAAGGTGGCTGTCATGGTGTTTTAAATTTGCACCAAAAAGGCAGGGAACCTTTGCTGTCTATAGTAGACTTTCTGGATCATGTCGAGATTAGCAAACAGCGAACCCAGTGATCCCCATGTTTAGAGTGAACCCTTTCCGGTCCGAACTGATTAACAGCTGGCTAGTATTAAACACGCGAAAAAACATTCTCCATGTCAAGTGTTTAGATCAACCCAATGGGTGGGGAGTCAAATGTATTTTTTGCCTTGTTTAGTACCGGTCCCTCCCTAGGGGTCAAATGTATTTTGCCGTGTTTAGTTCTAGCCCTGGGGGTCAAATGTATTTTGCTGTTTTTAGTACTAGCCCCTGGAGTGTCAAATAAATTTTGCTTTGTTTAGTACTGGCCCCTGGGGGTAAATGTATTTTGCCATGTTTAGTACTGGCCCCTGGGGGTCAGATGTATTTTGCCTTGTTTAGTACTAGCCCATGGGGGTCAGATGTATTTCGCCTTGTTTAGTACTAGCCCCATGGGTCAAATGTATTTCACCTTGTCTAGTACTAGCCCCTGGGGTCAAATGTATTTTGCCATGTTTAGTACTAGCCCCCAGGGGGTCAAATGTATTTCACCTTGTTTAGTACCATCCCTTGGGGGGTCAAATGTATTTTGCCATGTTTAGTACTATCCCCTGAGTGTCAAATGTATTTCGCCTTTAGTACTAGCCCCTGGGGGGTCAAATGTATTTCGCCTTGTTTAGTAATAGCCCCTGGGGATCAAATGTCTGGTACCGAAGTGTTCATGTCTAGAACAGCCAACCCGATTATTCCCATGTAAAGAATAACGAAACCAATAATCTGCTGGTAAAGAATGACGAACCCTGTTGCCAGTGGGTTCGCTAATCTTGACATGATCCGATTATCTTTCAATTTTGTAAATTTCCGAACGATGTTGGCGAATATATTCTTGAAAGGATTCCGTTGATAGGATGTTTCGGGTTAAGTCGTTCAGTGATGCACGTGTAAATTTTTGTTTTTAGTAGCAACGCACAGTTGAATATGAATTTTTTCTCTCTCTCTCTCTCTCTGAGCAGTTGAAGATGAATCTCTGCTCTCTCTCTCTCTCTCTCTCTGAAAATTAATTTCTAGAAGAACAAGCAGTTGAAGATGAATTCTCTCTCTCGCTTTTCTAGAAGCATCATGCTATTGAAAATCTCTTTTCTCTCTCTCTCTCTCTCTCTCTCTCTCTCTCTCTCTCTCTCTCTCTCTCGCTTTCTAGAAGCAACATCCAATTGAAAATTAGTCTCTCTCTCTCTCTCTCATCTAGAATCAACATGCAATTGAAAATTAATTTTTTTTTCTCTCTCTCACTCTCTCGTATCAGAAACGTGTCTGGTGTCTGGCGTGGAACCCTTAATTGCAGTTTGATTGCTTATTACTTTTCGCCTTATATATTTTTTTCCTTCCATGCCAATACGTGATGGCATTTGTTATTCCAAGAAACTTTACAACTAGAAATTATTGGTCTCCGTAGACTGACGTTTCCTAGACCGTGTTTGGAGATAAAAAAGAAATTAAATCATATATCTATACAGTAGGTGTATGTATGGATAATAATTATGAACAGGTATGATCTTATTACACACACACAAATATATATATATATATATATATATATATATATATATATATATATATATATTTATATATATATATATATATATATATATATATATATATAATATATATATATATATATATATATATATATATATATATATATATATATATATAAAGACAAAATCTGCTAAGGAAGAGGAACAATGGTGGAGTGCTACAAGGCCTTTCGACATATAGCCCTGTACTTAGTAGTCTGCTAAGTAAAGGACTATAAGTCGAAAAAGGCCTTGCAGCACTCCATTGTTTCTCTTTCCTTCGTGATTTTGTTATTTATATATTCATAACATTCCATATATATATATATATATATATATATATATATATATATATATATATATATATATAAAATATATATATAAGAAATTCCCTTTAGATGTATTTATTTTCTAGTTTCCTATTTCGATTAATACCCAAAGTATAGAGAGGTCACTTAGAACGGTGCGAGTGTCCTCCTTTTGGTTAAATACAAGGAAGGATATTACCGAGTTTATATCGAGGTGTCACACTTGTAATTGTGTAAAGAGCCGCAAAGATATCATTACCCCTAAGACTCCGACTTGGCCAGTGGTGCTCGTCAAGTTTGACGGTGCACATTGACATTGTCAGGCCCTTTCCAACTGGGGCCGGGCAATGTAGGTATGTGTGTGTGATGGTGGATGCATTCACGCGGTACACTCATACCCAAGGCCAAGAGAGACAAGGTTTACCCAATTGGGTGGAGTCGCCTCCCTCCTGGGGTAACTACATAGGCGATGACGTATCTCAGAGGTACCCACTCATTACGGCAATGCACCTGCTGACGCAATAAGGAGGTAGACAAAGCTCCGCCTACATGGGGGATTTGGGGGCGGGGGAAGTGAGCAGACCTACCAATTGGGTGGAGTTGCCTCCCACCTGGGGTAAGTACTTAGGCAGTGGCGTATCTTAGAGGTACCCACTCATACCACATTTCACCTGCTGACGCAACAAGGAGGGAGGCAAGCTCTGCTTACATGGGGGATTTGGACCTTGTCTCTCTTGGCCTTGGGGTGCACATGGGCATAGGCTGACCCTTTTCAGCTGGGGCTGGGCAATGTAGGTAGGTGTGTGTGTGATGGTGTGGATGCATTCACTCGGTACACTCTTACCTACGCTATGGTAGATAAGGCAGTGGTGTCAGTCTCCCTGTAACCTAATAAATGATCGTGGATTAGAGTTTGTGAATTCAGTGCTAAAGGAAAGTATAAAAATTGATAATTTTACAGTAGCTTCTTACCGGCCATCAGCTAGGGGTTAGTTGAATCCCATGATGGAGAGGTAGTGAAGATTCCGCGATACTTAGTGGCGGACAACCCTAATCAGTGGGTAGAGAATACTAGAGGTGTTACCGGGTTGCGGAACTAGCAATTTATTGCTGATTTACATTATACCATCACGTCACTTCACCATCCCATCAGCCATACCTTGTATGCACACTATCCATCACAGTCCTGTTCAGTTCGTGCCCAGCCTCAGCAACTCGCAGATTTAGCAATAAGAAACTTGCATAAGCACCGTCACGTCACATCAAAACATTCTTCCAAGAAAACATGTCGCGGTGTGACGGTGGATGCCATGTGCTTGATGGTGACGTGACGTGATGGTGTGAACAAGTCCGTTTGATTACAAGTTAGAAATTCTCACGTACTTTGACATGGCGTGATGTTATGATGTGAATCAGCCTTTACAGTTCCATAAGGGATACCCCATTCTTAGTATATGGACAGGACCCTTTACTGCCATACAGTGTCATCATGGACCCCGTAACCCAAGGTCCTTTTATATATTCTCAGAGTACAATTAAAGGACCTTGGCCACACCTTACCACTGTATAGTACCGAACACTACCGAGTTTCATTAATGTAATCTAACCAAACGACCGTTTGAAGTCACTCAAAATTTTTAGTGAATATTTCCTTACTTTTGTATCGACTTCGTCTTGGGAGACCACAAGAATCGCACTGCTGTACTCGCATGAACGTTGCTAAGAACCAAAAGGGTTTATTGATTGTTTAGACGAAATTATAAAGATTTATATCAGTTGTTTATGACTACTGTTGCCATTAAAAACCAGTGTTTTCATACACCAGACAAATCACTTAACATCCACTTAATTGTGTAATTGGGCACTGTTGCATTGAATTTGAAGACCGCGATGCCCTTCTTTCCCGGAGCTAGTAACGATCGTCCCGTGACTGAATGAATCTAGATTTTTAATCACGTCACTTTGGTCTCTTCGTTAACTTTGATTTCTACGACTTCGTTCTTCCGACATTAAAGCAGACGTTATGACACAGCCATCTGGCAGGACCTGGTCTGGTCTGGTACCAGGTATTTCAGTCGGGAACTTCCGTCCACGAATGAGAGGACCTGCACACAAAAAATTTCAAATTCAAGTCTTTCAAACATTCTCTTGAGTGTATTTGAAGGACCTTGCGTACGATATTGGCGAATATTCTTACCCCCTGTTGCAAGCAGGTCTTTTTATTAAGTCGTATAGTTTTGCGCGTGTAATGTTTTATTTTATTTTTTTATTTTTTTTAGCAGCAACATGCAGTTGAAGATGAATCTCTCTCTCTCTCTCTCTCTCTCTCTCTCTCTCTCTCTCTCTCTCTCTCTCTCTCTCTCTCTCTCTCTCTCCAATTATATCTTGGTTGCTTCGTCGTGTTCTGGTGTCTGGCGTGGAACCTTTAATTGCAACTTGATTGCTTATTGCTTTTCACCTAACATTTTTTTTGCCTTCCATTCCAATACGAAGAATATCTTCGTGGATATAGTGATGGCATTTATGATTCCAAGAAACTTAACAGCTGGAAATTATTGGTCTTTTTAGACCTGAGACTTTTGTATACAGTGTTTGGAGATTAAACAGATTTTAAACCGTATATATATACAGTAGGCGTGTATGTATGGATAGTATATATGAACAGATATGATCCTGTAACATACACACACACACACACACACACACACACACACACACACACACATATATATATATATATATATATATATATATATATATATATGTATATACTTATATATAATATATTTCCCATATGAAATTCCTTTTAAATTTATTTATTTTTATAGTGACTTATTTTGATTTATTACGTCGTCAGTAACCTAGACATTGTGACGCCAGTTTTCATGGCCATAATCAGTCAATCAGTCAATCAATCAATTCCTCATAGTAGATGCAAATAGATCGCAGATGGGAAGAATAAATATTACCAGTGAATAGCAACAGAGTAAACGCAAATTCAGTCTTTCCATAGATTAAGAGCAATACGAGACAGAACGGCTTTAGACAAAGGTGCACGGTCTTTTTTAGTTTTCTGTAAAAGAAAACTATCGAGATGGCTTTGTCTGTCCGGCCGCACTTTTTCTGTCCGCCGTCGGATCTTGAAAACTACTGAGGCTAGAGGGCTGCAAACTGGTGTGTTGCTCATCTACCCTCCAATCATCAAACATACCAAATTGCAGCTCTCTAGCCTCAGCAGTTTTTATTTCATTTAAGGTTAAATCTAGCCGTGATCGTGGGTCTGTCACCGCTGTAGGTGCCGACAACACAGGCCACCGGCGGGTCGTGGCTGAAAGTTTCATGGGCCGCGGCTGAGAGTTTTCTAAAGCATTATACTGTATATACGCTGTACAGCAAACTTTAGCGTATTTTTTACTTGTTTAGTTATATAATTATGTCCAGTAACAGAAGAGGCACCCGGCCCCCCGCAGCAGATTCTGTCCATTCAGAATCATCCAGTTAAGACGTCGGTTCTGAAATTGAGATCTCTGCCTGTGATAATGGATCGCTCTTTCCCCGTCCCGGGTCAGATGGAGGGGCCACGCCCTTCCCTTCCCGTCCCTTCCCTGCCCAGAGTCCCTTCCAGATGTAGGTTCTTGCTGTCGATTGAAACCACTTAAGGATATTGGTGCAGTGGGGATCTTCGTTTTTATTTGAGTGTTACTGAAGTTTTTTTTTTTTATTTTTATCGTTTTTGGTTCTTCATTTTTTATTTTTTATTTTCATTTTCATCATTTTTGGCTCTTCGTTTTTAAAACTATATTATATGATAGTGCGTTGCACGTACTCACTGGCGCGTAGATATGCCTCCCAGGAAAACTGAAGCACGTGAACTCGGTCACGTGCCAATTAATGTAGGTCTCTCTCTCTCTCTCTCTCTCTCTCTCTCTCTCTCTCTCTCTCTCTCTCTCTCTCTCTCTCTCCAAGAAGCAACATACAATTGAAGTATTCTCTATTCTCTAGAAGCAACACGCAATAGGAGATGAATCTCTCTCTCTCTCTCTCTCTCTCTCTCTCTCTCTCTCTCTCTCTGCTCGTGTTTCAGATGATTTTTATGTACCTTTGATTTTATTTTTATTGCAGAATCCCAAGTAATATACATTCACTTTTGACAGGATTATGTATTTACTTTTGCTCAGACAACATTTAATATCAATTCCTTAGTCATGAATCCTAGTGCTTTTCTACCTGCAAACAAAAGAGGAAATGATGAGAGAGAGAGAGAGAGAGAGAGAGAGAGAGAGAGAGAGAGAGAGAGAGTCAGCCTGCTTGACCCCAGGAACACGTGTGAGACTTACACCGGGAGGAAGTGGCGTGGTAAGGTGGAGAGAGAGAGAGAGAGAGATCACCCGTTGGTGTTATGGAATATGATAGTTTAGCGTTAGTGTGTAACAGGGTAATCCCCTCAACATGGATGCTGTAGAAGCGTGTCACTTGGTAACTGGGTCTTGGAAGACCACGTGGAATTGATTGCAGCCTTGTCTTTGGAAAGAGAAAGAGAGAGTGAGTAATAATTGCTGTGTAGCTTGGGTCGGGGAAGAGATTGTTGGTATGCAAGTTTCTCTCTCTCTCTCTCTCTCTCTCTCTCTCTCTCGCTGCGGCTGTTGCTGCTGCTGGTGGGAAAGAGAGCGAGAGTGTAGAGAGAGAGAGAGAGAGAGAGAGAGAGAGAGAGAGAGAGAGAGGGTGACACGAGCATTCAGTTGACCGAAGAGTGGCCTCCATGGCACAACATTTCTCAGTGTGGTCTGAGCCAGTGAGAGTGGCGGGTGTGTTGTTTGCCGTGAATGGACCGGGGGGAACCACTCACTGTTGTGGGTTTGCGTGTGCGTGCGTTTGTGTTGCTTGCAGTTGTTGTTCTTTTATCTCTCAGCCAGTGAGGCATCAGATCTTGTGTTTCTCGCATGCCTTGCAGAATTGTCTCACGGGCTTTCTTTGTTTACGCAGTGTTGAGAGAAAGAAAGTGAATTATATCTGTATGTTTTCAGCTCTGACCAGTCGATTGTTTACGTTTTGACGTCAGCAGATATTATTGTTTACATTCTGAAAACAAAGGAAATGAAGTAATGTACGTGTTTCAAATCTGATAAATCAGTGTTTACATTTTTAGTGTCAGCAAATGATTGTTTACATTTTGACGTGAACAGATTCATTATCTCACGAGGTCACACTGATGCACATTAGTCGCGTTTCTCTTGAATTACAGCAATGGCATTTACTGGAAACTTGCCTTTAATGAAGTGGGCAGTTGAAAACGGTTTGAATTAGTACAAAAGGAACCCAATTGAAAAATTACTTTTAATTAGTGCATAGTAACACCTACTCGACCCCCCAGCCTGCCTGCCGCTCACAAATGAACCGGCGTGTCTAAAACTTTAAATTTGTACCTTTGCACGGCTGCATGAAGAGAGCAAAAGAGAGAAAAGAGAGTAAAGACAAGAAGAGCTGGCACCGGGGTTCGAGAGGAATATACGCTGCTTATACACTATCTACCGGGTCACTCTCGTTATCATTATCTTCGGGATACAACTGACAACTCGATCTCACGCCTCCGATGAAAGTGAGTTGCGGGTTTTTATCGGATTCGTTTTCTCTCTCTCTCTCTCTCTCTCTCTCTCTCTCTCTCTCTCTCTCTCTCTCTCTCTCTCTTTTTTTTGCTTGCTTCACCGGTGTTGTTGTTGTGCTTCTTACGTCGTATGATAATTTTTGTAAATGATGATTCTCTCTCTCTCTCTCTCTCTCTCTCTCTCTCTCTCTCTCTCTCTCTCTCTTGTTTCACCTGTATTGTTGTCAGGTTCAGGTGAGCATTCTTCTTCTGTTATACGATAGATTTTTTTGTAAGTGATGATTCTCTCTCTCTCTCTCTCTCTCTCTCTCTCTCTCTCTCTCTCTCTCTCTCTCTCTCTCTCTCTGTATTTTTGATTGATTCACCTGTATTGTTGTCAGGTTCAGATGAACTTCCTAAATCCATAAACAACAATAATGATATTATTTTAAAAGTGATGATTCTCTCTCTCTCTCTCTCTCTCTCTCTCTCTCTCTCTTTTTCATTGTTTCACCTTTATTGTTTTTTATTGTTTTCAGGTTCAGATGAGCATCAGTAAAACAGTGATGATATTGATGAGCATTTAAAAGTTACTGTTCTCTCTCTCTCTCTCTCTCTCTCTCTCTCTCTCTCTCTCTCTCTCTCTCTCTCTCTCTCTCTCTCTCTCTCAATTTTTTCATTGTTTCACCTTTATTGTTTTCAGGTTCAGATGAGCATCGTAAAACAGTGATGATATTGCTTTAAAAGTGACTGTTCTCTCTCTCTCTCTCTCTCTCTCTCTCTCTCTCTCTCTCTCTCTCTCTCTCTCTCTCTCTTTATTGTTTCACCCGTATTGTTTTCAGGTTCAGATGAGCATCCTAAAACAGTGATGATATTGCTTTAAAAGTAATTATTCTCTCTCTCTCTCTCTCTCTCTCTCTCTCTCTCTTTATTGTTTCACCCGTATTGTTTTCAGGTTCAGATGAGCATCCTAAAACAGTGATGATATTGCTTTAAATGTGACTGTTCTCTCTCTCTCTCTCTCTCTCTCTCTCTCTTTATTGTTTCACCCATATTGTTTTCAGGTTCAGATGAGCATGATGATATTGCTTTAAATGTGACTGTTCTCTCTCTCTCTCTCTCTCTCTCTCTCTCTCTCTCTCTCTCTCTCTCTCTCTCTCTCTCTCTCTCTGACTGTTTCAATCGTATTGTTGCCATGTTGAAACGAGCACTAGTCTGTTATTATGATTCTGGTCATCATTGTTCAAAGCGTTGTAAGTTTTTATCATGAAATAGCTTCAGCCTTCCGCAATCGATGAATGTTCTTAATATTCCGTGCAATACCCGGCGTTATCACGCTAATGTGCCTCTTCACCCGTATCATGAATGAAAAGGCCCTATTTTTGAATGGGAGGTCAGGCGCAGTTCACGAGAGAGTTAATTGACCTTGCCTGAAAGTTCGAACGACCTTTTTTTTTTTTTTTTTTTTGGTAGATCTAGGTTGTGTCAGTAATGCCCATTTGATTGTAGGTCGTATTGGCAATGCCTGATTGTTTTTAAGTTTGAATTGGTAATATTTTGTTGTCTTAGTAACTTGTTCTTGCATTAGAAACGCCTGGTTGTCTTCAATTCCTATTCCTCGTAGGGCGGTAGTGCCGTCAGTGCACCTCACGCTTTGTACTGTAGGCATTACTTAAGGTTCTTTGCGGCGTGCCTTCTGCCCCTAGCTGCAACCCCTTTCGTTCCTTTGACTGTACCTACTTTCATATTTTCTTTCTTCCTTCTTGCTATCCACCCTCTCCTAACAATTATTTCATAGTGCAACTGCTTTGAGGTTTTCCTCCTGTTACACCTTTCAAACCTTTCACTGTCAATTTCCGTTTCAGCGCTGAATGATTTCGTAGGTCCCAGTGCTTGGCCTTTGGCATAAATTCTATATTCAGTTCAATTTCCGTTTGTAATTTCCGGTGATCTTTTAATTGATAGGTATTATCTAGTTATCTTTTAAGTGATAATGTCTGGCCAGAGATTTTGGAGAAGAGAAATGAAAAGAACTGACTGGAATTCTCACATTGCTCAGAGAGGAGAAGAGCGAAATAAAATTTGTGTTCACAGAGCTTGAAAAGAATCCTTCATGTCTGGGGAGTTTGCATTGGTAGAGGGAAAGATTAAAAACGTTTTAAAATTATTAGCGTAATGCCTGAGAAGATTTCGTATGCTTAGTCAAAGGATGTTTTGATGGTTTTAATTATTAAGTTCATTAGTGGCAAACATCCTTTTTGCTCTGATGGAGTTCTTGAAGGGACTCTGAGAGATCTTTTATTTATTTATTTATTTATTTGCGCTTTTTATCTTTTGCCCATTCCCCTCTCTCCCCCTTCCCCCTCCTCCCTCTGGTCCCCTCTCGGGTGATTAGGCCCTGTCCTCAATTTTTTGCTTTGATGGAGTTCTTGAAGGGACGCTTATAGGGCTTTTATTTATTTATTTATATATTTTTTGCCCTTTTTATCTTTTGCCTATTCCCCTCCCCCTCCCCTCCCCCTCCCCTCCCCTACAGCACAAGTTTACTTGTATGGTCAAGTGACGTTCATCCATATATACATATATATATATATATATATATATATATATATATATATATATATATATATATATATATATATATATATACTGTATATACATATATTTCTACGCTGAAGACTACGGTTACTTACATAGGAAGGGTGGAATCTGACTTTAAGGACGGTTCAGGTAAAAGCATACTCAAAAGGATGTCGGTCGAGGGCTTTCTTCCTCTCCATTTCCATTTCAGCACAGAATGACCTCATAGGTCCCAGCACTTGGCCTTCGGACTAAATTTTCAATCCAATTCCAATGTTATCTTTTTGTTTCAGAGCAGGGTTTTGGATGGGTTTCACCAAAATAGGCTGGATGACGTCGAAGAATCGGCTAGAAATTCTTGCCAGTAGGCAGAAAAGTGAGCAACTGTTGAAATATGTAGATATTTTATTTTCGTGCAAAGAATTTATTTCATTTATACCAGCATAAAGTGAAATAACGACTGTATAGTTTATTTTTTTTAACCATTTTGAAATAATTCTTTAAAAAAATGCAAAGCCCCCTTTTTTTTTTTTTGACATATGAAGAAGTCATCATCAGCAGCTGAGTGAGGCTATAGCAGTTGATGTGTGTACAGTGCAAGTCTCAGATGGAGACCAATTTGGAAGATCTTGGTGACTGAAAACTTCAGCACAGAACGAGCGTTCCCCAGTCTCTTGACATTTTGCCAGAGTTTGCTGGATGACCCAGTTTCCATTCGCGTGTTTACATCTTAACTGATTTTCAGAGATTCCAGCAGGGGAGAGATTTTGGCTTTGACAGCCCGTACTGAGGAACCGAGAACGTAGATATGTTTCGAGAGATTTGCTCTTTTTTGGGTATTCTCTCTGTTAGATTTGCATTTCTGGAGCAGTAAAGAGAGTCTGTGGCTTTTACAACCCATACTGAGAACCTAGATATGTTTTGAAGAGTTTGCTCGTATTTGGGTATTGTCTGTTTGATTTGCTTGTTAAGAGTAGTTGAAAATTTGGAGCACCCATATCGAAGGTTCCTATCCTGTTCTGAATTCGGGTCTAATTCGGTTATTCCATTTTCGGCACTGTAACCTTTTAATTTTCAGTGCCTTAAATTGTAAAGCACAGGTATACGAATCAGTTCGTTGAAAAGGAAGTGCAGTCATTGGAACTGTGGTTTCATTTAAATGCATTAAATTTTGTGTTAGTATTGTTACATCACAAGCATCAGGCTTTAAAGCATTTGTTCCCTCTAACCTCGCTCATAACTGTAAGAACAACGTGCAAACCATCTTGAATTCATGCTTGTAGTGGAAGTCTTTTAAAGTTTATCTGATACATAGCGTTTTTATTTCTGTTTTCTGGTCACCAGTTCATTTTACAGCTTGAAGAAGCATTGGATAACCATCGTGATTTTTTAATGAATTAATATTGTTGATAGACACTGGCCTCGTCTGTTCCGGTGCCAGTAAGGTCATGCAAATCTAGATCGTAGTTTTGCAGTATAAGTTTTAGGGCTGCATCCGCAATGCTGTCTAGTTGCAGTCTGCAGTGGTTGGCAGATACGGAAAAATCGAAAGAGCTTTATTGGGAAATCATTAAAATAACGTTATTATACTGTACACCAGGGTATTTATTTATTGAGCAATATCATACCGCATTTTCAACCCTTCAAATCGTCCTTCAGTTTTGCGTTGAAGTGAAGCATTATGGCGTCGTTGATTCATTTTATTCAGCGCGCTTGTGTTCAGGAAAACATGGTTTTCTGTCTCGTGGTCTCATGACCAAAGCTGTCCTTGTCTCGGTCAGAGCAATGGCCGGCTCCTTACATCTTGTACAGTACAAAGAGGATTCATCTCCTTAGTTCAGAACGGTTTTGAGCTCAGTACTTTGGTAATTGGCTCTTAAGTAAGTTATCTTGCATCTATCTACAATAATAAAATCCGAGTTGATCTTGTTTGTCCTCCCCCAGATGACAGTAGGGGAGACATGACACAGCCATCCTCCCCCTGCAAATCGGTTTGTCCGCCCTGGTGGGGCCGGGGTAGTCAGGGAATTTGGAGGGTAGGGGAGACATCCACCCGTCTCCTGCAAACCTGTTTGTCCACCCTGGATGGGGCAGGTAGTCAGGGAATTGGGAGGGTAGGGGAGACATCCACTCGTCTCCTGCAAACCTGTTTGTCCGCCCCGGGTGGGTGCGGAGTGGTTAGGGAATCGGGAGGGTAGGGGAGACAGCATCGCCGAGTTCCAACGCGCTCGTTCTTCCATAAAATGTTCTGCGGACGTGACCGAGACGGTGTGTTTGTCCTTCTGCCCGAAAATGCTCGAGGTTGAAGGCTAACTTTCACTAGGTGAGGGAATGGAGCGTAGTACTTCTTCTTCCTTAAATTCATTCACTAATTCGATAATAATTAGTTCCTTAATTGTTCTTCGGAACAGTAATTACCAAAATATACGTGCGACGAGCTTCAGGCGATAATTAGGATTCTCTCTCTCTCTCTCTCTCTCTCTCTCTCTCTCTTAGCCTATAGTAGCTTGCTTGAATGTGACCACGTGAATGGAATTACAGTATTCATAAGTTTGATAAAACTATTGATGAGTGTAAAATGGAAGATTTTATTTATTTATGCATTTAATTTTTAGAATTAATTTCCGTTGGACTTGCTTAGCAAACTAATTTTGTAATTGTAATGTTTCACGCTCATATATATGTATATATATATATATATATATATATATATATATATATATATATATATAAAGACAAAATCCACGAAGGAAAGAGAAACACTGGAGTGCTGAGAGGCCTTTCGACTGTCGTCCTTTACCTAGCAGATATTCATCACGTTCCATATTTTCGTGATTCAGTTATATATATATATATATATATATATATATATATATATATATATATATATATATATATATATATATATATATATTGGCTATAGAATGTAGCAGATTACTTTGTGATTACAAGGTAAGCCTATTTGTGCTTAACGGATGGTTACTGATACAAAACTTAACGATTTTACCATCCGACAGCTCTGTCATTACGCTGGGCATACGGTATTGGGGCATCAGTAAAGGAAGAGACCAAAAAGAGTCAGTTTCGTCACTTTCTATGAATCTTTCGTAGATGATACATCAAGGACGAATTTGTTCTCTCGCTGAAATAGGCGTAGAAAACAGAGACTTGTTTACTTTGGTGTTTATCGTTTAATAACTCAGTAGGAAAATCTTATTTAAATTTAATAAAAAAAAATCTTGTATAAGTTATTTAATAAATCATACCCTTATATATAAATCTTATCTAAATTATTTAATAAATCATACCCTTATATATAAATCTTATAAATTTTTAATAATTATTTATATATATATATATATATATATATATATATAATATATATATATATCTAATATTATATATAAATCTTATATGAATTATTTAATAAATCATACCCTTATATATAGATCTTATATAAATTGTTTAATAAATCATACCCTTAAAGGATTTTATACTTCAAAGTTATGTATAAATTATTTACATAAATCGTACCCTTGAAAGTCTTTTATACTTGTAAGTTATAAGTTATTTATAAATCATACCCTTAAAGTGTATTATCCATTCAAGTTATTTTTTATTTATAAATCATACCCTTCAAGTGTATTATCCATTCAAGTTATAAGTTATTTATAAATCATACACTTAAAGTATATTATCCATTCAAGTTATAAGTTATTTATAAATCATACCCTTCAAATCCATTCAAGTTATATTATTTATAAATCATACCCTTCAAGTGTATTATCCAAATTTATATTATATAAATCATAAGTGTATTATCCATTCAAGTTATAAGTTATTTATAAATCATACCCTTCAAGTGTATTATCCATTCACGTTATAAGTTATTTATAAATCATACCCATACAGGGTTATATACTTTCAAGACATTTATAAATCATACCCTTAAAGTTTATTATACGTTTTTTATAAATCTTTCAAAGTTTTTATTTTTTAACTGTGTAAGACTTCCCTTAATTTATTGACAATAGGTTTCACGGGCTTTTACTCCAAGGGCGTGGGGGCGTGGTTGTTGCCGCCCAGTGGGCGCTACGCCGGAACCTAAGCACCCTGTGGACATTTAGTAGGCTGTATTCTCTTGACAACTCAAGTTTATAAATTCTGTCCGATAGAAATAATCACTTG
>NC_089788.1:3235501-3245501 GCF_040412425.1 Macrobrachium rosenbergii | reverse complement strand
AAAAGTGCATTATTTAACGAGCTGCGTACTAACTTTTTTCTATCTTTTTGTGGCGCTCATGATTGAATCTCTCTCTCTCTCTCTCTCTCTCTCTCTCTCTCTCTCTCTCTCTCTCTCTCTCTCGTGTGTCAAGGCCACCGCCGTCTCTGTCCCCTGCGTTGTTCTCGTACTCAGATGGAAAGAGCGTGTGATGGTCTTTTTGTATCATCCGGAGGAGAGAGAGAGAGAGAGAGAGAGAGAGAGAGAGAGAGAGAGAGAGAGAGAGAGCACGTTATTATCACGTACTACTGGGATCACTTTCAAGGCAGAAGGGGAAGTCATCACCCAAGAATACATATATATATATATATATATATATATATATATATATATATATATATATATATATATATATATATATATATATATATATATATATATATATATATATATATATAGCTATCACTGCACAAAGCTGTTTGTGCTGCTGCAGTGGTGGTTGCTTGTTTGTATGTTTGTTTGTGTTTATCTTTTTTTGTTTTCTTAGTTTTCTGTAAAAGAAAACTATTGTCCCGGCATTGTCTGTCCGTCCTCGCTTTATTCTGTCCGCCCTCAGATCCGAAAAACTACCCAGGCTAGAGGGCTGCAAATTGGTATGTTGATCATCCTCCCTCCAATCATCAAACATACCAAATTGCAGCCCTCTAGCCTCAGTGGTTTTTATTTTATTTAAGGTTAAAGCCAGCCATAATCGTGCTTCTGGCAACGGTATAGGATAGGCCACCACCGGGACGTGGTTAAAGTTTCGTGGGCCGCGGCATTATACCGAGACCACCGAAAGCTAGATCTATTTTCGGTCTTGATTATACGCTGTAGTGGCTGTACAGAAAACTCGATTGCGCCGAAGAAACTTCGAAGCATTTTTTACTTGTTTTTTTAGTCATCGGTTATCATTTTAAAGTGATGATATTGAGCCGAGTTGCAAGTGTACACAGAAAGTTTCCGGAGCGCGTATTTGACTTTTCAAGATGAATGATTGATCCTGTACTACGTGTCCCGTAGGCATTACTTAACATTCTTTGCAGCGTCCCTTCCTTAGGCCCCTGGCTGCAACACCTTTCGTTCCTTTTACCGTACCTCCTTACATATTCTCTTTTCCGTATTACTTTCCACCCTCTCCTAACAACTGATTCATAGTGCAACTGCTTTGAGGTTTTTCTCCTGTCACACCTCGCAGACCTTTCACTCTCAGTTTCCGTTTCAGCGCTGAATGACCTCATTGATCCTGGTGCTTGGCCTTTGGCCTAAATTCTGTATTCAGTTCAGTTCAGAAAGTAAATTTTCTTTATATTTTGTGAAAGTGATTAATTTTCTTTCTCTCTCTCTCTCTCTCTCTCTCTCTTAAAATTCTCTCTCTCTCTCTCTCTCTCTTGAAATTTCTCTCTCTCTCTCTCTCTCTCTCTCTCTCTCTCTCTCTCTCTCTCTCTCTCTCTCTTGAAAATTCCGTGCGATTGTCACAGCGACAAACGTGATTGTGGTTTATGATTCGTATTTGTCTCATTAGATGGTTTGGTTGCGGTGGCTTGAGAGCGTCATAATAAATGAGAGGAACTTTCGTCATGAGAGTGCGTCATTTGACGGAGCGTCGTGTGACGTAGCCTGCCAATCATTGTCGCGTTACTTGAAAAAAATCGATGAATATTCGATGGTCATTGTTTAGACCCTAAGAATGATTGAAGTGAAGTATAAGTGTGTATATACATACATACATGACATACATACATACAAATAATATATATATATATATATATATATATATATATATATATATATATATATATATATATATATATATATATATATATATATATTACTCGCATTAGGCTTCAATAAGACGGGATGGTCTAGATTCCACATTCTGTAATTTGCATAGTACAAGCTTTCAAGACATATATCATATATATATATATATATATATATATATTATATATATATATATATATATATATATATATATATATATATATATATATATTTATATATAAACTTTATTTTACAAGCTGCTGTACCGCGTTCATAGTAAAAGCGGATTCACTGGATGTCATTTGATTGTACGTATGGAATTAGGGAATGGAATTGGTTTCCAGAAGAATAATAGAATAAAATAATTGTCAGATAACTGCTGGTAAAGAATACGACAATTTCGCACTTTAAATCGAACTGTATCTCGTGTATTTTTCAGTCAGCTTTTTAATTAAAAAAAAATCGTTTTCCACCGAAATATGATAACATAAGCCTTTCAGTGATGTAATGCTTATCTAAGTCTATTTCATTGGAAAAATGACTTGTTTGCGATTAAAACGCTGACTAAAAAAACACACTAGATACAGTTTGAAGAAGTAAATAATAAAGAATACAATCTCAGAATTGGTACGTTTTTCCTTCTTTTATTTTTTTTACTTCAGCAGGTGTTAGCAAGACCCAAATGTCATGTCGATCTCAGCTCGGCAACTGAATCGTTACGTCACTCGGCCGTAGTATAGTAGATAAGTGAAAGCAATGGTTACTGGATGGAGGATTCCCATTTATGGGTTTGGCGGAGACAGGATCAAAGATCATGGTGTCCTTGCGAATTGTTGTCGGCGTCAGTAGCTCGCCCTGGAGTATTCTCGTCTGAAATGATTTCTTTGCATCGCGCGGTTGAAAAGTGTTTTTTTGATGTAGGTCTGGCTTTGATGAATGTTTTGTATTCGGAACTTTGATTTTACTCTTAGATTTGGTTTATTGTTATTTATTTCTTTGTTTAGCGTTGAGAAATGTTTTGTTTTCAGATCAGTGATTTTACTCTTTGATTTCATTTATTATATATTTATTGATTTATTTATTACTTTATTTATTCATTTTGTGAATTGTCAAAGATTGAAAGGAACATCGTTGATGCCACAAATATTTTGCGTTCAAGACTGCATTATTACTTTGATTTATATATTCATTTATTCATTTAATTTTTTATTTATTTCTTTATTTTTGTTTTGTGCATTGCCAGAGATTGGCGGAGAATTGAAAAAGTTTATAAGGGCTTGAGCATGTTGTATGAAATCTAAGGATAAAAAAATTGTAAACCCTTTTTCCACAGGTTGATTGACATTCATGTTCCAATTCTTTTCCTCGCAATTTCATTTTCAGAAACATCAATTAACGACTTAAATTATGATATAACGCGTCCTCAAGGATTAAAAATTTGAACTATGATGTAACGCGTCCTCAAGAATGAAAAATTTGAACTATGATATAACGCGTCCTTGAGTATCTAAACTCAGGAGCCAAAAAATAACATAAATAGAATATCCTTGAAATTAATTACCTTCGCTTCGCTTCTGTCAGTTTTAATGTTACGTCAGAAGAGAATAGGCCTCGCCAGCGTCACCGGTTCGGTTAACAGAATCATTAACGACGGAGATTTTGCCCGCATTTTGTGGTGAGCTGGAGCGAAGCTTCCTCGTTAATTATTTTTTGATTTTCATGCCTAAGTGAATTAGAGGATGGATATATATACAGTATATACGCTTGTAAGGATAAAGATTTGATTATTTTATGTAATTTGAATATTCAGTTTAAATTGGGGCCCCCTTAGGGGGGTAGGGCCGTCAGTCCATCTTATGTGGTGCACTGTAGGCATTACTTAAGGTTCTTTGCAGCGTTCCTTCGGCCCCTAGCTGCAACCCCTTTCATTCCTTTTACTGTACCTCCGTTCATATTCTCTTACATCTGACTTTCCTCAACATTCTCCTAACGATTGATTCATGGTGCAACTGCTTTGAGGTTTTCCTCCTGTTACACCTTTCAAACCTCCCCTACTCTCAGTTTCCGTTTCAGGGCTGAATGACCTCATAGGTCCCAGTGTTTGGCCCTCTGGTCTAAAGTCTATATTCTGTTCTTTGAACTGGATCCGAAGGCTGTATGGTTGTGAAATGAGTTTTGTATGTAAATTAATGTTTGTTGAATGTATTCAGTGCATCACAGAGTTACAGTAACGTGTAAGTTGCTAAAACAGCTATAGTGATAAGACTGTTTCATACTGTTTGCATGTTGCTAAATTAGCTATAGCAGTAAAGCTGTTTCATTTTGTTTATATGTTGCTGAAATAGCTTTATTAGTAAAACTGCTTCATTTTGTTTGTTGCTAAAATAGCTGCAGCAATAAAACTTTCATTTTGTTTATATCTTGCTGAAATAGCTGTAGCAATAAAACTTTTCATTTTGTTTGTATTTTGCTGAAATAGCTATAACAATAAAACTGTTTCATTTTGTTTATATCTTGCTAAAATAGCTATAGCAATAAAACTGTTTAATTTTGCTTTTATGTTGCTAAAACAACTATAGCAATAAAACTGTCTCATTTTGCGTTTATGTTTGCTAAAATAACTATAGCACTAAAACTTTCATTTTGGTTGTATGTTGCTAAAATAGCTACAGCAATAAAACTTTCATTTTGCTTTTATGTTGCTAAAATAGCTACAGCAATAAAACTTTCATTTTGCTTTTATGTTGCTAAAATACCTATAGCAATAAAATTGTTTCATTTTGCTCATGTTGCTAAAATATCTAAAACAACAAAACTATAAGTTTATTCCCATATTAAAGATATTTAAAGAATATTAGCCGTATCCAGCGAAGCATGAAACATTGATATCTTCATACGTGCTGTCATGGAAACTATCTTGATCCCCTTGCGAGGGAACAGATGGAGTGGCGTAATGGAAAATCTCTGGGGAATAAAAAAAAAGTAAAAAATGCGCTGAAGTTTCTTCGGCGCAATCGAGTTTTCCGTACAGCCGCTACAGCGTATAATCAAGGCCACCGAAAATAGATCTATCTGTCGGTGGTCTCGGTATAATGCTGTGTGAGCCGTAGCTCATGTCTCTTTAGCCACGGGCCGGTGGTGGCATATCCTATATCGTTGCCAGAAGCACGATTATGGCAACTTTAACCTTAAATAAAATAGAAACTAATGAGGTTAGAGGGCTGCAATTTGGTATGTGTGATGATTGGAGGGTGGATGATCAACATACCAATTTGCAGCCCTCTAGCCTCAGTGGTTTTTAAGATCTGAGGGCGGACAGAAAAAAGTGCCGACAGAATAAAGTGCCGACAGACAGACAAAGCCGTCACAATACTTTTCCTTCACAGAAAACTAAAAAACGGAACAGGAAAGAAAGAGGACGAGTTGAGGTCAAGTGGAAAATAACTCGCCGGGGTGTAAAGGGGAAGAGGGAAAGGCGGCGATGATGAGGAGGAGGAACAAAAACAGAATAAGAAAAAAAAAGCGCAAGGGAGAAAAACAAGTCGGCCTCAGTGAGAGGAAAGGTTGTCTCTCTTTGTCAGGGAATGATGTTGTGGAAAACTGGTCCTGAAGTGAGAGAAGATAGAGGAAGGATGTCAGGTGAGAGATAATTCGAGCCGAAGGTTTGAATGGAAGAGGGAGGAAGTGTAAATAATAATAATAAAAACTTGATAAGGTGAGGTTTTTCTTTTATTGTGGATCATCACTTGAGTAGGTGATCGCGACGCGAGATTGAGTTTGTAGTAAACATAGTTTTTTTTCTTTCACTTTTAATTGGTATTATTTTCTTTCACTTTTAATTGGTATTCAGTTTTTTTTTTTAATTTCTTCACTTTGAGGTTTTCCTTCCTTTACCGGGAATGACCCTTTAATCATCCGGTTTCGTAATTGCGAAACGCTTTAGGATTAAAATTCCTATTTTGGTCTCCAAGATATCAAAACTCCATTATATTAACTCCGGTATTAATATCAGGCCAGAGAGCCAACTATGGTTGTTATGGCTCAATTAATTTTTTTCCCCCCGAAGATCTTAGAAAGTAGGGCGAGGTGTCATTACGCCGAAAGGGGGTGTTTGGGTTGTCAAGTAACCTTGATGGATGTTGGGTTACCGCCTTTTTGTTTTCCTTTATTTTTCCTTTTTTATGGTTGGCGATATTACTGTTGTCATTTTTAATGTCTCTTAGAATCATTACTGATTCTGAGTCCTTGTGAAATGAGGGGTAATTATTTAATTGCTTTACTTATAGACTTGTAAGACTTGCTTCAGGTCGGCATTATTATTATTATTATTATTATTATTATTATTATTATTATTATGAGTCCGCATTATTATTATTATTATTATTATTATTATTATTATTATTATTATTCAGAGATGAACCCTTATTACAGGTTTATTATTATTATTATTATTATTATTATTATTATTATTATTATTATTATTATTATTATTATTATTATTATTATTATTATTATTATACAGGAGATGAACCCTGTACGTACGGGACAAGCTTATTATTATTATTATTATTATTATTATTATTATTATTATTATTATTATTATTATTATTATTATTATTCAGGAGATGAACCCTGTTTATACGGGACGGGGGATATTATTATTATTATTATTATTATTATTATTATTATTATTATTATTATTATTATTATTATTCAGAGTTGAACCCTGTTTATACGGTACAGACATATTATTATTATTATTTATTATTATTATATTATTATTATTATTATTATTATTATTATTATTATTATTATTCAGGAGATGAACCCTGTTTATACGGGACGATGATATTATTATTATTATTATTATTATTATTATTATTATTATTATTATTATTATTCAGGAGTTGAACCCTGTGCCTACGGTACAGACATATTATTATTATTATTATTATTATTATTATTATTATTATTATTATTATTATTATTATTATTATTCAGGAGATGAACCCTGTTCATACAGGACAGGCCTGGAGGGTCCATTGCTTTGAAATTCAAGCTCCCAAAGAATATAGTGTTTATTTAAAAGAAATCACAGAAGATAGGAAATACGGAAAAAAAGAGATCAGTTATTAGAAAACGAAGATAAATGAACAAATCAATAAGTAAATAAAAACGTATAAATAGCATATTAAAAGTACAAGGAGAATTATTTTAGGGTTAGTAAAGCATTGCATCTTCGCGTGACCTGAAAATACTGATTTGGTCAGTTATTTCCTGTTCATTGAAGGTGTACATTAAAGGACTGTCCCAGTAGGGGGTTAGTGCCGTCTGTGCACCTCATGCGGTGCACTGTAGGCATTACTCAAGGTTCTTTGCAGCGTGCCTCCGGGCCCCTAGCTGCAACTCCTTTCGTTCCTTTTACTTTACCTCCTTTTATGTTCTCTTTCTTCAATCTTGCTTTCCATCCTCTCCTAATTACTTGATTCATAGTGCAACACTTTTCAAACCTTTTACACTCAATTTCCGTTTCAGCGCTGAATGTCCTCATAGGTCCCAGCGCCAGGCCTTTGGCCTAAATTCTGTATGCAGTTCATTAAAGGATTGGTTACGAATTCTGTTGCCCTAGTTGATGAATGTTGACCGGGTCCTTCCATAGAGAGGGATTAACGAAAACCTCTCCCTCCATGGGAAAGGGAAAAACGTTCGTGTTAAAAAAGTCTAGTGGTCAAAAGAAAACTTTTTTTCGGGACACACACACACACACACACACACACACACACACACACACACACACACACACACACACACACACACATATATATATGTATGTATATATATATATATATATATATTTATATATGTATGTATATATATATACACATTTTTTAAAGCCGGGGAAATTGTCTTTAAAGAAAAGGAAAGGAAAAACCTTTTATGTCGAATGTGTTTTGGTCCAAAGGAAATGGGATACACACACACACACACACACACACACACACACACACACACACACACACACACACACACACACACATATATATATAATGTATAATTTTTAAAGTTAAAAGAAGTTTTCTTTAAAGAAAACGAAAGGAAAAACAATGTTAAAAGTGTTCTGGTAATATTTTTTTTAAAAGGCAGTGGAAAGTTTACTGTAAAGAAAAAGAGGTGGGGGGCGGGGGGGGGGGGTGTTTGTGGAAAGGCTTCCACATCCATTGAACAAAAGCTGAGGCATCCGTTCGTTATTGCATGTCAAGTTCGCTTTCCAAGAGTGACCTTGACTTTGGGATTACGAGACTCGGGGTGATTAGTGGAGCTGGACTTGTTTATTGATATATTAATCACAGTTTATGAAGACTGAGTTGTATTCGTGTAGGTCTTTAAAACAATTTGGTTTGGGGCTGTTATCTGTATTGATGTATTATTAATTGCAGTTTATGAAGATTGAATTGTGTCCATGTAGGTCTCTAAAACAATTTGCTTCTGGGCTGTTATTAGATAACATTACAAATTAAATTACACACAGTAATTTTTTTTAACCGGAATTCTCTCGTATGGTTATATTCAAATTTGTACTGTTTATTTTTAAATTAATATTAAAAAGAGTCAGTATAAAGAAATAAATGGGAACTCGTTGTGAATAATCCCTGAGATGAGAAACCATCAAATCAAGTTTACGTAAAGAATATTGCGTTGCCAATTCCGTCGGCCTCACGTAATTAAGCAAACCTTTATCAGAACTGGTTTTGGCATTGTGAAAATCATAGGATCTGTCTTTCGTTCATCTCAGATGCATTGTGGGTATTATACCATTCGGGTCATACGCCGAAAAATGCGCACGTCTTGTTATCGGATTTTTTTTTTTTTTTTTTTTTTTTTTTTTTTAGGTCAAAGGCCAAGCGCTGGGACCTCTGAGGTCATTCATCGCTGGAAGGGAAATTGAAAGTAAAAGGTTACAAAGGCGTAACAGGAGGAAAACCTCGCAGTTGCACTATGAAATAATTGGTATAGGAGAGGATGGATAGTAAGATGGAAGAAATATAATATGAACGGAGGTACAGTAAGAGGAATGAAAGGGGTTGCAGCTAGGGGCCGAAGGAACGCTGCAAAGAACCTTTAGTAGTGCCTACAGTGCACCCCGTGAGGTGAATGGTGGCACTACCCACCCTCCTACGGGGGCGTCATGTTATCGAAGAGAATTGATTATCGCATTTTTGACAGGTGGATAGAGGTGTCGGTACATACACCTTTGGTTATTAGTATAGTTATGAATCATGAGGATAGGTTACAGGTCCTAACCCACGTGCCTTATGATTTAGAAAATGGAACCGTAAGAGAACTTACAAGTAAATAATAATATAAAGAATTTTGTGGAAACAAGATCGGTAATCTTTTAAGCGCTGGATATTTAGGCATTTTGACTTTGTGTGGGTGAAGTGTTTGCGAATTTTTATTTATGTAAAGGCTTAAATGAGAAATATTACTACGTTTTTACTATTAAATGGAGTGAAGTGTACCGTTCTGTATATAATGACAATTTTTATCTGTCCAATTGCTGACATATGAGATTGACGTTTCCTGAAATGTCATGTGATTAAGATTAGAGTTTTCAGAAAATGGCGTGGTCGTTAATGATATAATATTTGGTAAGTTTTCCTGTCCATACATAACACTTCACTCCAATACATAACACTTCACTCCAATTGCACGCTGACTAGAGAAATAAGATTATCACCGCTAATTCAATGTGTATAAAATGATAAAGTAATTTTCATGATTTGTTCCCAGGTTTTGAAATTTTGTTTCTGAATGAACCACACCCTAAAAGTAAAAACAGTCGTTTGAGGAATGGGTTTTCGAATCATTATATATAAAATTTGTTTATATTTATATGCATTTATTTATTTATTTGTTTATTTTTTATATTCTTTGTGTGAATTTAATTAAACGTCAGTTCATTTGGAAGCACTTGTAGAGCAGATAAGAAGCGAAAGCTATGTGAATATAATATGCGACTCCTTTTTCAGTATCAAACTTCGTTTCAGGTGTACTTATAAGTCATATTGATTTTCATTTCAACGGGTTTTTTTATACTTCAAGTGTTGCTTTTTCATAATGATTTACAATGATTGTCGGCTGAAACATATAATCTACATTGTCAGCATGATGATCCCGAAATCATTTCAAAGATATAACTACTCCGGGAATTCCCAGC